>NC_133618.1:379008246-379258575 GCF_048593235.1 Sminthopsis crassicaudata
CAAAGACTATGTGGATAGAACACAAGCACTGGTGAGTCCTATAAAACTGAATAGGTTTTGAGTTTTAGTCCAGTAGTAGGTTGTATGTCTATTTCATAAAGAAAAGGCTAACTATCAAGTTTATACTTCAAATACTTCAAAAGAGGCATGATTTCCTTAGCATAAGAATTAACTTTTGTTTCCATAACAAAAACAACAAAACAACCTTATAACTTTTTGAATTTAGCTTGGTGGCTCTCACATAGCAACCTATTATTGAATTCATAGTTCAAGACTTATTAACTTGTTAGAACATCACTATTTAGACTTCATTATTATAGCATATGCACTCAGATAATGACATTAACCTTTTGGTGTAAGATTGCCTAAAAGTTCAATCGGTTTATATATATTTTTTCTTTTATTTAGTTTGCTATTAGATTTGTCTGGCTCTGAGAGAGGAATATTAAAGTCACCTGTTATTGTATTTCTATTTTTATCTTTGAAATCAGTTACCTTTTCACTTATAAATTCACTTACGCATATATGCAATACTGATATTGGTTTATTGTCCATGATTCCTTTACAGATTATAATGAATGCTTTTTAAAAAGTGAGACATATTTTAATTACTGTCCTTTTTCACTTTAATAGAATAATAGTAAGTACTGTTTTATTTGTTTACATAATGAATAATAAATTTTGTTCTAGCCTATCATTTTGATTCTGTATGTATCTTCATATTTTTAGATTTCTTCATTATATGACAATCTCCTGAATTTTTTATAGTCAATTCATCATTATTTTCAATTTTGATTTATTTAATTCACTCAAATCAAAGTGATTATTCTTATACATATGTTTCTTAATCTTTTAAAAAAAACTTTTACAACTCAGTACTTTGTTCATGTAATTGCTTTCATTTACACTATTCTGAATATAATCTATTGCCATAAACTCTCCTAGGTCCCTAACTCATTTGCTATACTTTTCCAACTTTCTGTCTGTTCAATTATTATTTGTATTACATCATTATTTAATACATTCCAATTACTCAAAAGTTTTTTCACATTTTGTTATTCTTTTTTCCCATATTTATATTAATCAAGACCTTTAATGTTTTTGTCAGGACTGCTACAAAATTATATATATATATATATATATATATATATATATATATATATATATATATATATATATATATATATATATATATATATAATATATATATTGTTTGATAGAAGTAATATGTCTTAGGGTTTTACCATATAGATTGGGCTATTTCTTCCCATGGCACTCTCCCATGATGATTAATTAATTTTTTTCATTAAAAGTATTAAAAGTCCTCCCATAGCTTTATTGACTGAAGGAACTAGCTTGTTATTGATGTGCTTTGCTGAGCACCTGAATACCAGAAGTGATGATGAGCTCTCTGAGGCTTCTGGCCATGAACTGTCACTATGACCTAACATTGGGCAGCAGTGTTCAGATACATCAATATGATATGGTCACCAAAAATATTAATGGTGAATATTCTTCTTCTTCTATGACTAATTAAAATTTCATTTGTTAAGTTTTCAATGAATTACAGATGTTTTACTTTGTTTCAGTCCTGGAGCTAAAAGGACCTGTCTGAGTCAGCAGCAGCTGACTGAATTTTGGCTAGTGTATTCCTGGAAATTCTCAATTTAAAGTTTCTTTCATGGAGTAATCATTTTATACTTTTTATTTTCACTTTGTCCTCTAGTTTTAATATATCTGTGCATTTGTATGGTATCAAGATTCTTCATTTGGTTATGGTTTTCAGGGAGTTCAATAAATTCTAAATTTTTTTTTTCCTCTCAATTTGTCAGTTTGATTGTTTTTGAACCTTGATATCTTCCTTTTTTAAAAATATTCTTTTTTCAAGACCTTTCATTTCATTCTAATATTTATTGTTGGCTCTTGAAATCATTGGATTCTGTTTGCTGCATTCTATTTTTAAGGAAATATACTCCTTAAGTCATGTCTTCCACTTTCTGTTCTATTTATCATTACATTTTCCCCTCCACAGTTCTGCCTTTACTTCTAGCTCTTTCTTTCTTCTTGACATTATTGTAGTCTTTGTGGTCATCATTCTTTTCTCTGAGGCTCTGCTTATTCTTGTTCTGGAGATACTATCTTCTTTAGTGTTTAACTGATAGGCTTCTTTTTATCCATGTTATTTCTTTATTGTGTTTGGAATTTTCTTCTGTTTACTCATGACCCAAACTTCCATTTCTGGATTAGAAATTTTTGCCAATCCCTGACTCCATGCCCTTGGTATGGAATAAACAAGCTCTACTTGATCTCATTCCTATTACTATTTAAATACTACTCATACCTCATTCATGGATTAGAAGACTACCCAATCATCTCTCCCTCTGCAGTGACCCCTCTGACCCTGTGGTTCCAATTAGCCATGACTGATCATTAGCTTTTTTTTTTTTTTGCACTGGCTTCCTTTTCCATAGCAGTTTTCTTGTTTACTCCTATACCAGAAAGAGGAGTTTGATGATATTTCTCTTTGCTTTTCTTTATCACTCTTCCCTCAACTACATTTTTAGAGTTTTGGTAGAATGTTTTATGTGAGAGCTGGGCTCCCTCTAGGACTTATCAAAACACTATCTTAAATAGAAGTTGATCTCACAGCACTGTTCAAAATGTATTAGGAACCTTTTCTGAGCAAAGGTTGAAGTAAATATATTCCTTGTGATTGGGCAAATGCTGAAAAAAAGCACAAATAGAGGTGCTCCTCCCATTTCCAACCAACCAACAACCTCAGCACTGAGGGCTTGAAGAATATAAGCCAGTTCTCTTATTGATCACCGATTAAGAAGAACCAATGAATTCTAGAAAAGTCAACAAATCATATAATTTTTAAAAAGTGGAATGACTCCACCCTGGTCCTTTACCTTCCTTTAATTTTCCAAAAGATATCATGTAGTTCTGGGGACTTCCTATGAGTGGGAAAAAAGCAGCTCACCTTAATTCCCCTCCCAGTGCCATGTGGCTGTGAGCACATGACAACTAAAACACATTTTCTGCCTAGACAAGGCTGATCCTAAATTTTGGGATGCCTCCTTTTTGTTCTTTCTTGATGTAGGTGAATGAGTATTGATCCTAAGAAGAATATGTCCAGATTTAAGGCCACCTAATAGTTTTGGAGGCTCTGCATTCTCACAGTCTGTGCTGGCTGTTCTTCAAAATATCTCAATTACTGTAACTACTGCAGTATTCTTGGGAAAAGATGACTTCTGTCAAGAAGACAAGCCTAACAGTCGGATTGTCTTGCCAAAAGACATGGACTTTGAGCAGGACAATGAAAAGCCAAGGAGAAATGTAAAATGTCTATTTAAGAGCCTTGCAAATTGTTTCATGTTTAGATATTTTCAAGTGTCAACCTCCTGCAGAACATAACAGTAGTTAGCACTGATTGTTTAGTTTTTAAGTCTTTCTGTCAATGTGTACCCTGTGAATGTTTTGTGGTAAGCATTTCTTTTGTGTGTAGGAAACAAATATCTGTCACATATCTGATTTATATTGTATTGTACATTGACTACCTCTCTTTTCTTTTTGAGGAGACTTTAAACATGAAGAAAAAAGAAAAAAAAAAAAACTTGAGCCTTCACTAATTTAATGGTTTGACTGATTTACATGATGGTGGGTCTATCATTGGAGGAAGATTCTAGTAGGGAAAAAAGTTCCTCATTAGAGGATTGGTCACCAGCAAATGGGCTTCCCTTTTTTTTTTTTTTTTTTTTTTAATACCATAGCAACTGATGAAGACTTTCTAATTAGGTTTGGGGTATACCCTTAATGATGATTGAAATGTAAATATACATATATAGAAATAGTCTCTGATTATATCAATGTGAGAACTTCATTTGCCATCAACCACACAATTACTAAGTTTCATAGCTTGAACTTTAATTTCATAAGTCAATATTTCTCTTTTTTTTAAAAAAAATGTTTCCTTCCTTTCTTCTTCTTTCTCCCCATCCATCGATCCATCTCTCTATCTTTCTATCTATTTATCTATACAGAGATACACAAGTAGAGAAAAAAAAATTAGACATAATAGATAAACTTAGAATATTAGACATGAACTCTAATAAGAAGACTATGATTCTGATTCTGTGCTTATGTTTACTAGCTTTATGCAATGGAAGTTCCTATACAAATAAAATCACAAATCCTTCAAAAACACCCCCCCCACACACACACAGATACACACACACACACACGCATGCATAGAGTATATTGCACAGGCATCTTCAGACAAAATATATAGAGAGAAAATATACCCACAATCTCTCTCTCTTCACATGCATATACGTGTATATGCATGCATGTATGTATATGTCTCTATACACATAGATATATAAATATACACCTGTATGTTTTTTGCGTGAAGCAATAGATTGTATTGTATATGTGTAATATGTGTGTCTTTGTAGATATATATATCTTATTCAGGGTTACAATACTTGTCAGAGGTAGATTTTTAATTCAGATTCTTCTGGCTTTGAGGATGACTCACTATCTATATTGTCTGTGATCTAAAATAGTTACCTAAGCTCTCAGAACTCTTGGCAAATATCTAAGACAATATTTTATAAAAAAAAGTTGCTCACCTGCATTGGTAAAGTGAATTTCTTATCTGAAAGTTCTCTTCACTAAGAGACAAATCCTGTGTCTCTTCATCATACAGCAAATTCAAGAAACAAAGGAAATGTAACATATTTATATAATAAATTATAATATAGAACACTATGATATATCATAAAAAATCTGAATTTCAACATATACAGATAATCTACATATCTAGATCTAAATTATACACACACACACACACACACATACACACACATATATATAAATGCATGTGTATATGTGTGTATACTGTAACAATAATACATGGAATATAACTCACCAAAGGGCAAGCAGTTTTGAGATCATTCTCTAAATTCCAAATAACTCTTCCTGCATTAATAATCTGACTAATTCTAACTTTGGAATATTGATATATGATGTCAATTGATGTCATATAAACGTAATATTAACTATGAGTCAAAATGAAAAGATCATTATGTTCAATATGTGCTGCTAAAATATTATATGCATCTCGTTATGCTTAATAATATGAATATGGCATGTATGCATATTCATTCTTAGACATTTAGCTAAGTAATAGAATATTTCTCTTAGAAAATATAACATGCATATATGTTTGTGTACCTGCATGCATGTACACACCAGTGAATATGCATATGTATATTTATGTATATATTATATGCATGTATACATACACACAGTACATACATGGCTTAGGAGATAAAGCTTTGGAGTCAGACTTGGGTTAAAGTGCTTCTTCTTCAGCATCATGGCTGGGGGATTTTGATACACGATATTTTACTTCCCAGAATTCTAGCTGCCATATGATGTTCACTGATAGAATTTCTCTTTCACCAATAAAATCAGAGTTAAAAAATGCACCCTATTTTATACACCATGCAAAAAGAGTTGCTAAATCCCAAGTTGAATATTCCTGCTCTAAAACTAATTCTTTTGTGAACCAGATAAACTAGAATTGTCAGGAGGCAATGTGATAATGAAAATGAAGTACAATGGAGAGAATCTGGGCCTGAGCCAGGATAGCTATGCTCTATCCCTGATTCTGTCTCTTGCTAGCCATATGATTGTGGATAAGTCATTAGAATTCTCTGGACCTCAGTTTCTTATCTTTCTATAAAATGTGGCCAATTCTGGAATTGGGGAGATAGTCCGCTTAAAGCTCAGGGCTGGTAATCAGGAGACTGAGACATAGTTCTTTCTTTGATGCTACCACTGGCCAAGGACTTATCATTTCTCTTGATTTCTCCAGCTATCTGACTGGAGGGGAGGAGGAACAGCACAGATACAGTGGGTTGTGGATGGATGAATTCTTAAAGTAGCTTTAAGCTTAAATCTCTGATCATGTGATTCAAAGGTCTAAGCCATAGAGAAGAAGAAAACACAGAGGTCTTGGGCAATTTTTCTGCCAACAAAATTAATTACATGGCAGTAGTATTTGGCAGACTCACAAAGAACATTGGAGGTGTCAGAAGGTGTGGCCTGAGAAGTTCTGCCTACGTGCTCCGCTGTGGGAGTGCTTCTCAGCCTGAGGATACCTGGAGAGAAAGGGCCCTGGCAAGCTCCATATTTGCCTGGATTGTACTTATTAATTTAATAAGATATGCCAAGAACCAAAGCTCTCAGCAGGCAAACATTATCACATAGTATATAGTGTCTGCCAAGCTCAGAGAGGACTGTCAAAACCATCTCAGGAACTTGACCCTCTAGGGCTCTCGACTTCTTAGAATAGGTAGATTTTGACTCCCCCAAAAAGCATGAATTATTAGTGGGTGAAGAAATTCTAAGTGGAAGAGCCAGAAGATATCTTAGAGAACAAAACATAAAATGTCAGAGCTCAGAGGAACATGAGGCAAAATGGTATGAAATAATCTATAGCAAGGTGATTATAGATTTAGTGTTGTAGTAGTAATCATAGGCCTTGAAGTAATCATAATAGTAGTAGTAGTGATAATGTTGGTGGTAGTAAAAGTAGTAGTAATAGTAGTGATGTTAATGGCAGTAATAATAGTGATAATGTTGGTGGTAATAGTAATAGTAGTTATAATGTTGGTAGTAGTAGTAATAGTAATAGTAATAGTAAGTGATATTAATGGTAGTAATAGTAGTAGTAGTGATAATGGTGGTAGTAAAAGTAATAGTAGTAATAGTAGTGATGTTAATGGTAGTAATAATAATGATAATGTTGGTGGTAGTAGTAATAATAATAGTAGTGATAATGTTGGTAGTAGTAGTAGTAATAATAGTAGTAGTAGTAGTAGTGGTAGTAATAGTAGTGATAATGTTGGTGGTAGTAGTAATAGTAATATTAATGGTAGTAATAGTAGCAGTAGTGATAATGTTGGTGGTAGTAAAAGTAGTAGTAATAGTAGTGATGTTAGTGGTAGTAATAATAGTGATAATGTTGGTGGTAGTAGTAATAGTAATAGTAGTGATAATGTTGGTAGTAGTAGTAATAGTAATATTAAGTGATATTAATGGTAGTAATAGTAGCAGTAGTGATAATGTTGGTGGTAGTAAAAGTAGTAGTAATAGTAGTGATGTTAGTGGTAGTAATAATAGTGATAATGTTGGTGGTAGTAGTAATAGTAATTGTAGTGATAATGTTGGTGGTAGTAGTAATAGTAATAGTAATAGTAGTAGTAGTAATAGTAATAGTAGTAATAATGTTGGTAGTAGTAGTAATAGTAATAGTAGTGATAATGTTGGTGGTAGAATAGTAGTGATAATGTAGGTAGTAGTAATAGTACTAGTAAGTGATATTAATGGTAGTAATAGTAGTAGAGTAGTGATATTGTTGTTGGTGGCAGTAGTAGTAGTACTAGTAAAGTTGTGATAATGTTGGTAGAAGTAGTATTTGTAGCTAACATGCACACATATATATGTGTACAATCCACCAATACTATTATATCAATTCACATCATATAATAAATATGCATTATATGCACATTGCATGCATACACATGCATACATGTGTATTGTGTATATATACATATATGTGTGTATGTATGTGTATATGTGTATATGTACACATATACACAGCTAGTAAGTGACTAAGAGAAGACTTTAACACAGGTCTTTCTGAGTCTGAATACCAGAACTTTGTTTGCCCCCTCATAATGATTCTTCACAGATCAGTCAGATAGTAAGCAATAAAATGTCAGATTTAAATCTAAGTCTGCTGTTCAAAGTAGTCTTTCCACTATTCCTAGTCTTCCAAGATTCCCTTAGCTCTGGAGACGATACTTGAATGATGTCTAGTCATCAGGCCCTCAAGTAGCAATTTGGAGAAGGAAGTGTATAGAGGGGATTAGATTGATAAGAATAAGGAATCCCAAATCATATCCTTGGTATGATAAGAATCTATACCTTTCCATGAGAGAAGCCCAATGAACATTCTTTCTTATTTATAACTTCATTTACACTTCCTTGTCTCTATATGACATGTCCCTTGCAAGTGGCTCTGAGGCTAAAGCTCACCCCTTTAAGTGGTAATTTCTTTTTTTCTTTTGAAATTATGCATCTTTATCTTTTTAAGTAACAGGATTTTGGATATGATATTTGGAGGCAGCTTGCTATGGTAGGAGAAGCCTGCCATATGATAGGATAGAGCAAGGGGTTTCATGACCAGGGTTGAAAAACATTTATTTGCTGCATGTAATTTTGGGTGAGCATAATGATACTTGGCAATACTCAGCTCCCATAATGATAAGGTCTAGATCTAGGGACCAAAATGAGATTAGGGTTTCTGGTGGTCAGGGAGTTAAATGATAAGGTCTATAGGCAGGTTGGAGAGGTTTGGCTCCCCTGCACCCCCCTGGGATTCAGCGCAAAGGTAGGGAGTTTTGGGGACTCCCTTCTGGCAATGCAGAGGTTCTCTGTAAGGAATTTACAGACCCAAAAACCTAGATTGATAAAAGAAGTTTATTTATGGGGATTAGAAGTAAGATTAGAAATCCTGACAGAGAGACATAAAGTCTGGTTGGGGAAATAGGTGAGGATAAAGACAGGGTGGCACTGGAAAAGAATATTCCAATGGACAGAGGCTCCTTGGCATAGCAGCAAGCAGGGCATACCATGGCATGTTTGGAACCTCTGCAAAGAGAGGATTTTAGATTGGCTCTTTTATAATAGAGGAGTTTTAGCTACAAGATGAAGAGAACTCCTGGGTGGAGTTCTACAATCTGGGATTCAGTTTGAGCTGAATTTGAATAGAATTCAATGAGTTTCAGGACTGAGCCGCCCACCTAAGATAACAAGAATGAAGCTGTTTGTCCCTCGGGTTAGGATCCCTCTCTGAGGCAGAGTTGAAGGAGATTTTTAGAGTTTCGGGCGCCCTCTTCATTATTTGTTTTTAAGGTACCTGTAGCAGCCATCTCACAGGTTAATTGAAAGGTAAAATAGCAATAAGGTATGCAAAGTACTATGCAAAATCTATCCAGAGTCTTGTATAAATGTCAATTATTATTATTATTCTTATTCTGAATCTTGCTTTTGCCACAGCTGACTCTTCCTGTTTTTTCCCATGTAAACTACAGTAGCAGCATGACATTGAGACAAGCATTTAAAAGCAAAGAATCTCCATTTGAACTTGCATCCTGATACTTGCATCCTGAATTCGTATCCTACTTCCAGCTTTTCCTAAGCATGTTGTAATGGTAATAGTGACTTTGTTTTCTTCCTCTATGAAATACAAATAATAAAGTTTTACTGTCCATCTCAAAGGTTGTTATAAAGTCCTTTACAAATCTTGAAGCACTTACAAAACACGAATTGTTAATTTGTCGTTCTCATTTTTCATTTGTGTCCAACTCTTCATGACCCCAATTGGGATTTTCTTGGAAAAAGATATTGAGTGGTTTTCTATTTCCTTCTCCAGCTTATTTAAACATGAAGAAACTGAGGTAAAGTGATTTAGCAGAGGTCGCATAGCTGGTAAGTGTCTGAAATAGGATTTGAATTTAGGAAGATAAGTCTGACTTCAGAACCAGTACTCTATGCACTGCACCCTCCAGCTGTCCCTATTAGTTATTATTATGATTTCTATAATGTCTATATATATATATACACTTCTGCTATGGGTTAAAATTAGAATAGGAAAAATGTTTAAACCTATAATTTCACAGATAGAGGGAACTCCCAGGTAACTAAATGCCCCCTCCCATCCCATATTGTAGTTAAGAATATTCTCCATAACTTGTATCTTACACAGTTGTCTGGAATACCATAGAATACTTTAAATTTGAGAATATTAGTTTTAAGTGACTTGTACACAATTAAGCAAACAGTATGTGTCAGAAGTGGTATTTAAAGTAAAGTCTTCTTTTGAGCTCTATGTGCACTAAACCATGATGCTTTTCTGAGGCAATTATTACTATATACTATGTTATTGTCACTATTGAGAGGCAGAGTGATTTAATAGAAAGTTGATCTCAGAATGATAAAGTCCTGGGTTTGAGGATAGCCTCTAATATATATACTGATTGTGTTATTCTGGGAAAGTCACTTACTCCTTCAGTGTTCAATACTATGCTCTATGGTTACAAATTGTAGAGAAGGCACCAACCTCCTTTGGAAGAGGCTATTTCCTTTATCTCTATACCTATGAAAGTACAGGCCTAATCCTTGTTTCTTTGGATATAATAAATGCTTTGAAGATAATTCTTGTTAAGAAGACTTCACAGGGCAGCTAGGTGGCACATGGATAAAATACCAGCCCTGAATTCAGGAGGACCTGAGTTCAAATTTGGTTTCAGACACTTAACATGTCCTGGCTGTGTGACCCTGGGCAAGTCACTTAACCCAAGTCACTTAACCCCAATTACCTCAGCAAAAAAAAAAAAAAAAAAAAAAAAAAAAAAAAAAAAAAAAAAAAAAAAGAAGAAGACTTTTTACTTAATTCCAGATACATGTCAATGTTCCAGATGATTAAGGCCTAAAACTGCCTTCTGAGTAGCTGGAAAGTTACTCCATTTACATTCTCCTTTGCTTAGAGTGATAGATAGTCAATATGATCTCTAAAGAATGTCTCTAAAGTTCACCTCTTTTATGATTATTTTTATTCTTCTATCAGGATTGATTTATCACAAACTTTGAATAAATCTTCATTATCTAATAAACAAGCAAGAAATAAAAATGCATGAAGTTACACTTATACACACACTCTTGATTAGCTTTGCAGGGAAAGATATAGTTATCTTTTCAACTTCTACAATAATGTTCTAGACTCTTGTTTTTAGTTATTCCACTAAGGTTTGGTTCTCAGGCTTATACCATGGTTTTCCTTAAGAAGAAACAATGAAAACTTTTCTTTCATGAATCCATAGTCACCCTTTCCTCTTTTCTGCGTATTTATTCATTCATGTATATATGTAATGAGCAGGAAGACTGGTCTAATGAAATGAGCATGGTACTAGAAATCATGAAATTTGGATCTGCTACTAACTAAATTTTGTGATTATAAGAAGTCATTTTAGACGTCTCAGTATGTTTCTCCATTTCTAAAATGAAGGACTTGGAATAAATTATCTGACTTTTGTTATTTACCATTTCCCTACTATGTGTAAAGTATGTTAGACATGGAGAAAAATATGCAAATACATAAGACTTGAGATCTACACAAAATTTGTGATCTAATAGGAGCAAATAAAAACATATATACAGATATCTATGATGTTGGTTAATATTGATGTTTGCTGATGCAGAGGGACAAGTGAAATGCCATGAAGATTTTTTGGAGGGAAGATGATTTCTAATAGGGGAGTGGGAAAAAGGGAGATGGGAAGAGACTATAAAGCAGTGAATACTTAACAAGGTTAGACTTTGATAGATGGAAAAGATTACAAAAAAAGCTATTAGGGATAGAAAAAAGATTTCCAAATATAAGGAACACTGTGAACAGAGGTAGGAAACAATGGGACTCATATAGAGAATAATGACTAGCAGTTCTTAGAAAGCTGGAAATGGGCAATGGGCAATATCCCAAATATACTAATGGCACAAATACCAAGTTGTGAAATGAGGCCGGGTGGATATATGCTGTACAATACCAGAGTCAATAAAGCTGAATAGTTATTTCCATCATTAGAGTGACTAATTAAAAAAGCAAGTCTAAAAACTTCAGGCCAGGAAACCCCTGTTTTCCACAGTAGCAGGACAACTGACATGATCAATATTATTCATTCCATTCTTCTTTTGGCACAGGGCAGTCCAATCCTGAAGATGTGTTCTGAAGAACAAACCTATCTCCACCTGAGCCAGAGAGGAGGTGCTATGAAGTTATTCCTTCTGCATGAAGTCATCAATAAAATGGCATAATGGGAATAGTATAGGTCTGGGAATAAAGGAACAAAGGGGCTAAGTGAAAACTTGATGAGTAATCAGCCCTATGACTTTGGTAAAATTATTTCATTCTCTGACTTCAGTTTCTTTATTTGAAAAATATGGAAAATGAACTACATTTCTGCTATCCTCTCTGAGTCAAAGATTCTTTCAAACTCTGGAATTCTATGTTTTGAGGGCCTAACATGGGAATGTTCTGCTTCTGTGACTCCAAGACCTCTTTTAAATTTAATATATTGTGGTTCTGTGAACTACTATGGGGCTGCTGCAGGTCCTTTTGTAGGGTTTGAGGTTCTCTGGCTGAAATATCCTAAATGGACTGTGGGCCATTTGTTCTGCTGATTTTTAGAAGATCTTAATTCTTTTTTGTCTATATCAATTAGAAATGGGATTAAGTCAACATTTTTTAAAATGTGGAATTCTTAAAGAGTTGTAGTCAAGAATTACCACATTCAATTAAAGAGAGAGAATCAACTGAGATATTTACTATGGATATTTTTATGGGGGCATAATGAATTAAAAAAAAATTCTGAACAATAGAAAAACCACAGCAGCTCTTTGATGACTATAAATCTATTTTAGAGATATCAAAGTACAAGCTATACAATTTAAGCTTAAGTGCTTTTTCATTAATGAAATGAAGCACACTAAAATATTCATGTACATTAAGCTCAATATAATTAAAATACTGACATATATTTAAAATAATAATAGTCAAATGAAGTAAATGTATGTGTGACAAATTTGAAATCACTTTGCAAGGATTCCAAGCTCAGGGCTTGGTTCTTGGTACAAAATTCAACCTTTAACATATTTAAAATTGAAGATTTCATAAACATACAATCACCACCAACCAAAGAATCTTGGAGAATTCTTTATTAGAATTGCAATTCAAAATAGTGAAATTATATGGAATAGAAAAGTGGAAAAAACAATGAACTAGAAATCAGTAGACTTTTGTGCTAGTCTAGAGACTGACAATATCATGTTATATGAGAAGGTAAGTTACTAACCTTCTCTAAGGCTCTGTTTCCTAATTTGAAAACTGGTAATAACAAAGTTCATTCCAAAAGGCTAATGCAAAGCTACAGAACTTAAACATTTCAATGGATCAATATTCTCAGTTTGGGTCTTTTCTCCAGAAGAGCAGATTACAAGTTTATCCTGTCTTTGTATCTTTTTTACACCTGTAAGATTTGTTAAATTAGGCTATCCAATGTTTTAGAGTACTTCTTTTGTCATAGATGCACAGATAGATAGAAGGGTAAACAGACAGACAGACAGACAGACAGACAGACAGATAGATAAATAGATAGATGGATGGATATAAATGAATAGATGGGAGTGCTTGATAAATACTAGGACGTATGAAGTCTTGGGAATACAAATATATGAAAAAATAAAGTCATTTATTACCTTCAAGAAACTTATATTCTAATTTGAGAAAACAACTTATAAATAGGAGTCAAAAGGGTATAAATTCACCAAAGAGAATGGGGGAAGCCACAGAAGCATAGGTATCTTTAGAATGAGGAGGCAGCAGGAGCTGAAGTAGGAAAGTATAGATAGTCAGGATTGGAATTGGGAGAGAAGTAAAAACACTATATATTCTAAAGGTTTAATCTCTTAGTATAATGACCTTATTAAATAGAAGGAGAAAAAATATATTTTTTTAAATCTTGGAAATGTTCTAAGTATTAGGAAAAAAAATCCAAATTCAGAACCTTTTTGATTTTTAAGCATACACCACAGTTGAGATAACTTCAGACTCCACCCAATAAGTAGTCAAACCTTAATGTAGTCAAATTTTTGGCAAGGCAGACTACCTTACAATCAGAGTGCAAATTGCCTTCAGTGAAAGTGGACCACAGGAAATTGAATACCTTTATATTAATTGCTTGAACAATAAAGACTGACAGGGAGGTGACACCTCTTTCACAAAACCCAGCAAGTAGAGAGGAAGTAAAGGAGGATTTATTTGTCAGGAAAGAATTTAAGTCCCCTGACTCAGATGAATTACAATATTTATAGCACTTTGAAGTCTGTATTATTTTTTAAATTTATTCTATTTTGAATTCACAGATCAAAACAAATATTTCCATAATATAATACAATAAAAAAGATTGCACAGTGCTATCCAATTGTCTTATCATTTAATCCTCACAATAACACTGTCATAGAGGTGTTATTATTAGCCTCATTTTGTAGATGAGGAAACTGGACTGAGAGAGATTAACTGGTTTGTCCAGAGCTAAATTTGAGGCAGTATTTGAACTCAAATCTTTCTATAGGCAAATCATTGCCTCCATGATTTTTGTATACTTATTTGTTATTTATCTAATTAATGCACTCATAGCACAATGCAGGCACTTAATAAAATATTTATTGATTTATTGACAACTTCCCCCCTCCAATCCAGCGGTCTCTTAACTATACCATGTACCTGGCAGCAACATTTTCTTGTTGTTGAAAAAAAAATTTTTATATTTGATTATTGACATTGAAAGAGCATAGAAAATAGGACAGAATTAAGGAATAGCAAATGTTTTCCATATAGAAAATGAAATGGCATTTAAACTATAGGCCAATGAGCTAGACTTTGACTTAAATACTTAAGTACCTGAAGAGACCCTATTATTTTAAGGAAACATAGTTGTGAATCCATTTGCAAGAAAACACACTGGCAGGAGTCAATGATAGAGGAAAATGAACCATATATAGAAGAATATCTTGACAGCTCTCTTACTTATTTATTTGTTTGTTTATTTATTTATTTATTTTTAGTAAAGGACTAGAAGCAAAGTAGATACCAATTGGAAGATTCTATATATGTATGTATGTGTATACATACATACATATAAAAACACATACACTATATATGTAAAATTGGGAGCATGTATGTAATGGAATTTTATGGACTCAAATCATAATAAATATGACATATTTAGAGCAATATGGAGATATTTATATGAACTGATAAAGAATGAATTCAACAGAACAAGGAGAATATTTTACACAGTGACCATAATAATAACATAAAAAGGAGGAAAAGAAAACAAACTTTAAAAGGACTTAAAACTTTGAACAGTCATTCTAGGCCATGACTTTAAAAGGCTGATACTGCAACATGTCTCCCAATTCTTAGCAAAGTGACTCTAGGCTAGAGTCACTCTATATAGGATATATATATATATATATATATATATATATATATATATATATATATATATATATATATATATATATATATATATATATATATATATATATATATATATATATATATATATATATAAAAAACCCAAGCAAGTAGGGAGGAAGCAAAGAACGGTTTATTTGTTGCAAAGAATTTAAGTGTCCCAACTAAGATGAATTACAACATATATAGCACTTTAAGGTCTTTTTTAAAAATTTATTTTATTTTTAATTCACAGAACAAAACAAACATTTCCATAATACAGTACAATAAAGATGATTCCACATTGCTACCCAGTTGTTATCTTATTTAATCCCCACAATTATGCAGTGACAGAGGTGCTATTATTAGCTTCATTTATATATATAAAATATAAAAATATATTATAATCATGTATATGTTTACAATAGAACATTTTTACTGCAGATGAATTAATGTGTGGTGATAATCATAAAAACATAAAGCTCAGAATTTTTGAAGTGCAAAAGGAGACATAAATGGAGCAATTATTACTACCTTGTTAAACTTATAATTTCTTTTTAAAAAACACAAAACAAAAATTCATTTTCTCATAGTATTTTTCTGCCTTGCTCTAAAATTTTTTAAAGTTTGTTGATCATTGTGAAGTCTGAAATTTAAAAGAAATGTAAAAGTCTATGGTACAGGGGAGATGGATAAATCATGTGTAATCTTAAATTATATTTGTGTCCTAAATTCAAATTTATTCATCAAGCTCAAAATACAATAAGTGGAATTTAAGATAATGAGACATTTATTGCAAACAAAAAGGGGTCCTGCCTAACCAGAGTTACAAATGAAATCACTGGTCTCAAGATTTAATATAGGCATTAGATCCATGTCTTATCTTTTACATAACTGATGCTAAACTTAGCACAGTGTCTGATATACAATAGTGCTTAGTAAATGTTTATTATCTGAATGATACCATTTTTAACTCTTTCTCTTAGATAATTCTTTACTAGTGATATATTACAGATTTTTTATGATTGCCATTGGCCTGCTATTTCTTGCCCTTTGGATGCTACATATAAGACTGGAACAAACCTTAGAATCCATCTAGTTCAACTGCATCAATTTACAAACAAGCTGAGGTCTAGGGATTTAGGTACTTGCCCAAAATGATACAGGTAGTAAGCAAAAGAGAATTTTTGAGTCTTCATCCCCTAACTCCAGAGACAAAGATCTTCCTACTGATTTTTACATTTTATTTATCAATTATTAAGCATTTATTAGGTACTCATTATATATTAGTACTTCATTAGGCATGAGAGATACAAAGACAAAAAATAAAACAATCCCTAATATCAAGATGCTTACATTCTATCAGGGAAGAGAACACATATACACATGATATAAAATTCAAGATTGCATACACACACACACACATATATATATTTAGATAGCATATATTGTATATCAGTTTACACATCAGATATATCAAAAATATCAGTATGTCAGATATGTTTTATATATAATAAGTATATATCAAATGTCATATATTATATGTGTGTATGTGTGTATATCAGTATATCAAAAAAAAAGATTTATAACATTAATATAAGACTATCTTAGAAGAGAAGGCACTATCAGCTTGGAGGACCAAAAGAGTTTTCTTGCCAAAGGCAGCTTTTCAACTTTACAGGAAATTAGGGATTCTAAACTATAGAGGTGAGGAAGATGTATGTTCCCAGGCATGGGGATGTACCAGTGTTATTCATATAAAGGAGCGGTGGAATGCTGTTTGTGAAAAGCCGCAAGAAGACCCGTTTGACTGGACTATTGGGTATATGAAACGGGGATATATAATTTCCTGTAAGTTGGGTTGGATCCAGGTTGAGAACATGTGTTTGGGCAGATATCCTGCATATGGATGCATATGAGAAATAACATCCAAGTTCTTCTCAGAGTTCTCATCTCCAAATCTTAAAGAAGAGGTTTAGAGATAATTGAGGCACAATTATCTTCCTCCACCCCTCCCCATCTTCTTTCTGGAATGTCACTGAATTCTTTGTTTCTTGTCTTTGAGCCAGCCGCCACACATCTCCTTCTTTCTGCCAGCCACAAACCTCTGGGGTCCCCAATGACTTGGTGTGCCAGGCTTCAACCTGGGTCTCTTAGCTATCCTAGCAGCCCCACCCAGGCTCATTAGGGGCTCAGGTCTCTGGAGGAGATCCATTTTAAATATTTATAATCCAAATTGTGGCCACCCAGGAACGCACCTTCCATTCAGAATACTGTTATTTTGGAACATATTGCCTCTGGCAACTTTATTTCAATAAATTTAAATTGTCCTGGAACTATCTAATGATAATGGAGAATATGCTTGGGATATTTATCTGTGCCTGTGTGTTTTATCTAAATTACTCTATTGTTAGCAACCAACAGTAAAGATATCATATTTTTGTTTGGCTCAACTTTATCTCTCTACCTCCAAACTCCCCAATTCCCAATCCAGTGAATCATACATATCACATTGGGTGCTTAGGTGTTTGTTGAATGAATGAATGAATGTTATTTTGAAAGTTTATTTACATTAAATCAAACTTTTAAAATAAGGTAAACCTTTATTTTCAAAACACTCTTTATCCTGGAGGCCCCAACTCATTACTTATGCTGAATTATCAACATGAAAAATCATTTGTATACTTTATTTATTGATTCCCCATTTTCCTATAATGATTAAAAAATATAACAGACATTATGCTTAGCAATGGAAATACAAGAACAGGGGGGAAAGTTCATACCCCTCAAAGACTTTATATTCTAATAAAGCAATGCTTCTTAATCTTTATGTATTTCATGGACTTCTTTAACAATTCAATGAAGTCTATGGACTACTTTTGAGAACAATGTTCTTAAATTCATAAAATAAAATATATGAGATTACAAAGAAAACCAAATATATGGAAAATAGTTTATCTCTCTAAGTATTTGTATACATGCATATGTTTATGTATATATATATATACATACACAAATATAGTGCATATATCTATATCTTTCTACATCTATCTAGATCTATATTCATATATGGATGTATGTGTGGATATATGGATGTATTAGGTCTCAAGTTAAGAATGCCTTTGATAGAGAATGACAACATACATAGAAGAGTGGTGACCAGGGAAAGATACTTTGGTTAGGAAAGCTGCAAAGATAGTGAACCCATATGACAGTATAAGCCTAGGCTGTCTAACCTCCAGTGGGAATTTTTTAGTCTGCCTCAGTCTATTATCTAGTTTCATAATTGTTTTGTCAGCAGGAAGTAGAACTTCTATTTCAGAGACTTTAGTTCTCACCTCTCTTAGAAAAGCTCTTTTTACTTGTCCAGCTACTGGAGTTCTCTCTAACACTACTAACAGGGGGAGGATTGTGAATATTCTGAGGAAGAAGACAGTTCATGGGACCCTCTCCACCAATGAGGTAAGTTCATTGCAGGGGATGTTCAAACATAAACTTTAGAAGGAGACATTGGGTGAAGCTGACGAAGATTGTTTAGCCCTTATGGAATAAGGGGAAAGCCTTTCCAGAGAAGCCTCTACTGGTCAATAAGTTTACGTCATTCCTCTGATGTACCTTCCTTGTGGAGGAGATTTTGGCAGATGGACGAGGGACAACTGAGTGGATGATGGCACAGGGAGGGCTTCAGTATGAGTGGAGATACTAGGATAAGTTGCAGACAAGAAGCTTATGACCGCTATGCTTTTTACTATAGATGATCAGATATGGGATGAAGAATTGGTGCTTTGGCAAGGGTCCTGATGTTCCTGGAGCTAGTCCTGCTCATTATCACAACCTCACATCAAAAGAAATCTGTGACTACTAGAATACCATCATCTGTACTGTGTCTCTGATGTTCTTGGGGCTGTTCTGGTTTGTTACCACAGCTTTGCATTGAGTCCCACTGTGAATTTCAAAGATGTGGTATTACCCATCATATGGACCAGATTGTGAAATTTTTAAGACTTTGTCTTTTTGAAAAAGGAATAAAAGGCTTAGGATTTATGAACTGCATTAATACATATTTTGGGTTTTTTTATTTGTTTCTGTTGTCTTTTTAGCACTGCTCAGGTTAGAAGAACCATCTTAAGAACATGAAACTTAATTCTTCCAAAGAAGGGGGAAAGACCTAGAATTACTGGCTTTGTTCTCTCTTTTTTCAGTTTTTCTTCCTTTCTTTCCCTCTCCCTTCCTTAGTATTACACATGATAGGAGAAATGTCCAGTCATATAAATAGTGAAAAGTATTAGAATTTTGACATAAAGGGTTGATATATAATTGGACAAGCATTTTCCTGATGCAACTTTCCTTACTTCCATAACACAGCTTCCTTCTTCCATCAAACCTTATCCTTTTTAGCATCCCTGGCCAAGTTTTCTGATATGAAATCATACAAAGTCCTAGCAACATTCATTAGGGGTTTCCCAGACTTGGTGGGTACTTAAGGTCATGTAAATCCCTGTAACCTGATGACTATTGACCAGATGCATCTCAAGGTACTAATGAGAGAGATCATATCTAGAGAATCTAAGTTGTTGCATATTCTTACCATGTTAGGGCAAAGTAAAATTCCCTTTTTCTTAGATATTCAGTAAGTTGTGAATGCCTTGGTTTAGCCCAACATCAAACCTGAACTAAGAGGGAGCTGGCATTTAGTGCTACATCTTCCCCAAAGGGATGTGTTGATCTACTCATATTTCAGAAACAAGGCCAGAATTGACATTATCATGGTATTATATTTCCAGAACCAAAGAGGAACAGGGAGGAAGAGACTTACACAGTGGAAGGTAGCTGGTTGATGAGAAGACAACAGAGGAACAGGGAGGGAAATGAAGTATGATTGGACTAGGTAAGGCAGTCACTACCAAATAAACAATTGAACTTTCAAGTGAGAGATGTAGAGATAAAAGTCTTAGGAATTTGAGGGCATGGTTTCTGGTCCCAATGGTGAGATTCCTGGCTCAGTTACTGAGAAGGTGACTAGGGAATAAGGTAATGGATTTTTGATGCATTTTTATTAACATGGATTGAGAACAAACGGAAATAGAGGAATAACAGCACTATTTCCTCTAAAGTTTTCTTGCAATAGCAGAGGATTTTTAGCCATTAAGTTGGATATTTTGCCAATTTTTAAATTTCAGTTTTTAATATACAAATAATCATTATAGGAATTTTTAGAATCTGTGTCAAATTTTGTGTTACTGTGAACACTAAAAGTTTATAAGTAAAAAGAATAAGAGTGCTGCAAATAATATTATCAGTGTAAGGGAATTTTGATCATATTTATGTCTTAATTATCCTTTGCAAGGAAATGTGATGTTGTGAAGAGAAGACTGGGCCTAAAATCAGAAAAACTTGGAGTTTGAACATAAGTTCCAACACTTACTAGCTGTGTGATGGTGGCAAATTATTTAATCTCTCTGGACCCCAATTTAAAAAACAAATAAATAAATTTTGACACTACATATTTTGAGGAAAATACCTCATAAAGCCTAAGAAAATAGGTGATTTGTGGTTATTTCAGTATTTTGCAAAATGCTTACACATTGGACCTTTTTTATTTCATTACCTACAGAATTCCTTATGACAGAACCCACGTTATCAAAACAGATCACAGTGCCTATTCTTTTGTTGTCTGGCAAGAATTTATTGTCTTAGAAAGTCATCTGAGATATTCAGAGTTTAATGAATTGCCAAGGGTTTCACAGCCAGTGAGTATCATACATAGAACTTTAACCTAGAGAAAATCCTATATCTCAATCTCCTCATGTGTAAAAGGGAGTCATAATTTTTCTGGCTTCCTGGGGTAAATAAGGTGATACAAATATAGAAAACCTATAATGGTAATGGCACATATGAGGTGTTATATAAATGTTTGTATTTATTATTTGTATTTATGTGGTGGTGTTGCCTGTTGATTATAGGAAACTCTTCATTGATAGGATGTTGTAGTAGGATGACAAAAAAGCAATGTTTTCTTGTTACAATTTCCTTTTGCAGTATACATAGTTAGGATGTGGAGTTCATGAAGTGAAAATGTACAAAGAAAATTTGATTCAAAAGAATAATCTTGATGTTTTTATATAGCACTTTATGTGGATTATCTCACTTGAGTGTCAGAAAAAAGCACATGATTTAAATTTCTTTTATTATTATTTTTCTTGTCAGGACCAGTGATCTCATTAGTATGAAGTACTGTAAGGAAATTCCCTCTCCCAATGAAGATCAGTAACTATCCTAAAACTTTGCTTTCCCTCTTTCTTACTTCAGGCTACTAGGAAGTGAAATTATTTGCCTAGGCTTACATAACCAGTAATAGTAAGAAGCAGGGCTTGAATTGGATTTTCCTCAGAGGTCCTTTCCTCAAGAAAGAGAATCAGAGTAGTTTAAGTGAATTAACTATGTTCAGATACGAATAAATAACAGGATTCATAATTCCTGGTTGAACACCACAGTAGTTAAATATCTGTTAACTGAATGACTGGTTAAATAACTATATTTCAAAGAGTAACAGAATTGGGAAGAATTCTAAAATCTTTTTTTTTAGGGCAGTAATTTTTTTTTTATAAAGCTTTTTATTTTCAAAACACAAGCATAGATAGTTTTCAACATTCATCCTTATAAAACCTTATGTTCCCTTTTTTTCCTCCCTCTCTTTTGTAGATGGCAAATTACACAATATATGTTAAACACGTGCAATTCTTCTATACATATTTCCACAATTATCATGCTACACAAAAAAAATCAGAAGAATGAGAAAGAAAACAAAATTTAAAAAAAAAAGTGAAAATACTATGTTGTGATCTACACTCAGTTCCACAGCCCTCTGTCTGGGAACAGATGGGTCTTTCTATCACAAAACCATTGGAAAGAGCTACAGCTACTAGAATAGATGATTGCATATTCTTGTTGTTGTGTGCAATGTTCTCTTTGTTCTACACACTTAGGATCAGCAAGTCTCTTCAGGCCTTTTTGAAATCATTCTGCTGATAATTTCTTATAAAACAATAATATTCCAGAATATTTATATACCATAACTTATTCAGCCATTCTAATAATCTAATCATCAACTAATGGAGAAATTCAGTTTCCAGTTCCTTGCCATTACAAAAAGGGTTGCTACAAACAGTTTTGTACATGTGGGTCTTTTCCTCTTTTTAATGATTTTTTGGGGGATACATGCCCTCAGGAGATACTGATGGATCAAAATGTATGCTTAGTTTGATAGTTCTTTGGGCATAGTTCCATATTGCTCTCCAGAATGGTTGGATCAGTTCACAACTCCACCAACAATGTATTAATGTCTCAATTTTCCCTCATCCCCTCCAACATTCTTCATTATCTTTTCCTGCCATCTTAGCCAATCTGAGACATGTGTAAGTGATACCTCTGAGTTGTCTTAATTCACATTCTTATGATCAATTGTGATTTTAAAAATTGTTCATATATTTTGACCATTTACCAATTGGAGAATGACTTACATTCTTATAAATTTGAGTCAATTCTCTATATATTTTAGAAATGAGGCCTTGGATGGAAAATATTTTTGTCAGTTTATTGCTTCTCTTCTTGTCTGCACTGATTTTGTTTGTACAAAAACTTTGTAACTTAGTAAAATCAAAGTTATCTGTGTTGTATTATTATTATCCATAATGTACTCTAGAGTCCTAAAATCTTGAACATGGCAAGTCATGGTTGGAAGAAATTTTATAAACACAGACTCTATAAAATTTCTAGCTTTAAAGGAGAAAGAAAGGTTCTTCAAATCACGGGACACAAATCATTAGAATTGAGAGGGACTAGAAATAATTTAATTTCTATCTTCATTTTTAGAAGTAAAAAAATACATTGTTTATTACCCATTTCTGACTCTCAAGTTCCTCATCTCAACTTCCATCCATCTATTAACAGGTTGAAATTTAAAATGTTCCATTCTTTCCTCAGAGATGTAGAGATATCTAGAGATATCTAGGGATAACCCCAAGACAGTGTCTTTATAATAATATGAAGTTAAGTCCCTATTCTAGTGAGTTATCCATTACAAAATAACAGTGAGCAGTGTCTCATTATCATTTACTTACATGTATATCTTTGAAAAGTTATTAATATCAGATCTTTTGTTAAATGTTATTTACAGATTTTTCTGAAAGCTTAGGATACATATTTTTGACTGTTATGCTGGTCCACTTCTAGACTGGGTCAAGCAGATTGCCCCAGAGAATTATATAGTCATATCTGACTATATAGTTCTCTATAAAAAAGTCTTGCATGAGTTCTCTATAAAAAACTCTTTTAAGCAAATGTGGTTTTGGCATTTGAACCACATGGCTAGCCCATTAGAGTTGAACTTGTCTGCAATTAGGTTTGAATTCTTCAAATCAAAAATCTCAGATCCTTATCTGGTGCCTTATCTTACCACGCAATCTTCAGAATCTTCATAATTCTATTCAAATGGAAGCAATTCAGTTTCTTGGCATGAGGCTAGCTAATATTCTGTCCAGAATTCACAAAGATATTAAAAGTGAGATCAGCACAACCATTCTGTGGATCTTGAATTTGGTAGATAGTCTAATACTTCTCTCACATATTTTTCTTTTAATCCTCTCAAATATTGAGCTAGCTCCATTAGTGTGTGTATCAACATCATCATCACTATATATATACATATACATATATATATGTATATATATTCCTGTGAAGTATACTGTAGCATTCAATATATTTCCTTTTACTATAACCAATGATTACACATATGGATAGTATAGAGTTGGCTGACAGAATCTGTTTCCTTGATATTAATTGTCAGGCCAAAATTAGCACAAGTGGCAGAGAACTCTGTTGCATCACAACCTCAGAAGTAGCATTAAAGGCACATTCATCTATGAACAACAACAACAAAAAATGCGTACAGACCTGTGTTCTGCTTCTGTTATTGCCCCTGGAATAATATGGCAGCAAACACCATATTAAATGTTGTTCTACCCTTTCAGAAGCCATACTGATTCTCAGGTAGATTACCATTTTTCAGGTAAAGGATCAGCTTATTAAGGAGGATTGGGACAAGAATTTTGCCTTTATTGACTACAAAAAAAGTCTTTTGTGATTGTCACAGGATAACATATTTCCTTTTCTTTTATAAAGATGGAGAATGGAATTATATTGAATTCCTGGGGAATAACTTTCTCTTGCCACATAACCTGGAAAATTTTAGTTAACTTTTGTATGAGCAGTGGATTCCTTGCCTTATACATCTTAGCTAAAATAGTATCAACTCCAGCTGCTTTGACACAAAAGAGTAGACTAAATGCATTGAAAACCTCTTCATCAGATGGAAGTTCATCTAAAGAAGCACTGATTTCAATCTAAGTTGTATAATTAATGGCTTCTGCATTGGTTGATGACAATCTTTTGAAAATACTATGAAAAGATCATTTTCTTATCACTAATCAATGTGGATCCATCAGCATTGAGTAGTTGAGATTCACTATAAGTCTTTGGCTTGTAAATTACCTTTTGAGGATCATCAAAGTATTTTGGATTGTTACTACTGTCACTAAAATTAGATTTGATCTTCTTACCGAGCCAAGAATCCTGCATCTCTCTAAACTTCATAGAACTTTACTTTTTTTATGGAGTTAAATGTTGCCTTCTTAGAGACAAACCATTCTGCTGGTAAATCTTGAGTTCTCATTTTTTTGTTTAGCAGCTTCTGAATTTACCCTTCATTTTCATCAAACAAATTTTGATGTTTGTGAGTGTTCCAGATCAGATGTGTAAATGTAATGTTGTATACTAAATCTCTGAAAGCTGCCCATTCCTTTTCTTCTCTGTACAGTGGGGCTACTGCTTTTTCTGAATGTGAATATTTAGCTGAGAGTGCAGAAGTCTGTGACTGGTCTAGTACTTTGTGCTACGAATTACTTTGTCATTCTCATACTCTGTCTCTTCTCCTTACAATAACACAACTTACCAAATGCCAGTATTTGCTGCAAGGGTGTATCCATGAGATCTTACTGTGTTTAGCTACATGAAAGACACTGTTGGTGATAAAAAGGTCATGAAAAACACAAGTCTTCAGCAATAAGTGACCTTTACTGTTGCTGTTTCTGATTTCATTCCTCCCAAGTAATCTCTGCCATATCAGATAGTCTGTACCTTCTGTGGTGTTAAAAGTCTCCCAGAATTACAAGCTTTTCCTCTTTTAGCATACTGAAGATGAGGGTCTCTAGGTCGTCACAAAATTTTTCTTTGACATCAGCAGTGTTCCTCATGATGGGAGCATATGCAATGATAACAATGGTATGGTACTTTCTTGCAAGTGGCAATAGCATTTTCATGAGCTTGTCATTCAATCCTTTTGGAAAGTAAGTAAACTTATTGATTAGATTAGTTTTGATGGCAAAATCTATATCAGCTTCGTGATATTTATTTCCCATCATTGTGGCCACTTTAGAAAAATGGGTATGCAGCTCAGGCTTTTGTAAGCTGGCTAGCTTTTTTTGCAAGTTTTATTTCACCTAGGATGCTATTTAGATACTATATCTGCTAAGTTTTCCTCAAAAAAAAAGAGCTGTTCATCTTTCATTTCAGATCTACTGAATTTTATGTTGTCCATAAGCACACACACATTCCATGTAACAAGGTTCAGTATAATCATCTTTGTAAAAAGTTTTGTACATTTGTATATATGTGTGTGTGTTGACCACAGAGTAGTATCCTCATCTGCTTCAATAAGCAGGCAGAGTTAGGTTAGGTGAAACAAAAAATTTAGGGTACCTTTTCTAGCCCCTCCCTTATGCCAGTAGGTAAGCAGTTTGATTCTTTAAAAAAGTTGCTCAGCTACCCAAAGGGGAGGTAAATCATATTGCTGCTTCAGTCCATTGAAAAGACAGCTCTATCCCTCGTACTATCTGTGTGAATTTCTGTGACTACAACTCCCAGTGTCCCCTTCACCTGCTGCTCCATCACTTCCCCATGCCATGAGACTTTGAAGTAGGTAAAAATGGTAACATGTTGTGGGTGATAATGTTTTAGGTCACATATAAGCTTGATAATTGAGGGAGAGTTGCCCAAAGTTGTCAATCTCACTTTCTCTTCCAGAATAATCAAAGTCCAATGGCAAGACAAAAGTCAAAATGTCTGATGATTAGGGGCAGCTAGGTGTTACAGCTAGCCCTGGAGTCAGAAGGATCTGAGTACAAATCTGACCTCAGACATTTAAACCTTACAAGCTGTGTGGCCTGGGTCTGATTGCCTCTTAAAAGAAAAAGAAAAGATAAATCACAGTCTGATCAAACTCTAAGTACTAATTGGTGACTGCTTTTGCAATTTTCATGGTCATTGGAACAAATTGTCTTCATCTGCCCATTCTACCAAGGGAAATCTTCACGTTTTGGGGTCAGATACCCTATTAACTCATCAATGGATTTGAAACCCTTTGGTATTCTCAATCTGATCCAGCTTGTATGCCAAGAAAATTTACTGGGGGGGGGTGACCATTGTGTATGTTACAGCTTTTGAAAAGGGTTTAAACCAGAGATGCTAGTCTTCTCTGAACATTCATACCCCATAATAGCACCACTTTAATACAACTACTACTACTACTTCTACTGCCATTACTACTCCTATTACTACCACCACCACTACTGCTAGCCATCTAGTTAACATTTATATAGTACCTACTGATGCTTCCAACAATTTTGGAAATAAATGCTATTATCATCCCAATTTTACAGTTGAGAAAATTAAGGCAACAGAAATTAAATGACTTGCTTTAGATCATATAGCTAGTTAAGTGTCTAAGACCTGAAACCAGATCTGACTCTAAGCACAATACTCTAATTGCTGTCAGGAAAGGAATTGATTCTTCTTCAAGCATTTGAATGAGTTGTCACTAGGCAGAACCACCTATTCATGCTCCTAGAACTGAACTCTCATTGGACTGCTCCCCATTACAATGGCAGACATATATGAATGCATTAGTTAAAAGTATAAATGTGGCTACCCTGTCCTTTTCTCAGTCTCTGTTCCTTGAATATCTATTTAATTGAAATTTATTTGACATCTTTCAAAGTATATTTCTTTTATCATTTTTTCTGCTTTATGCCTATAAAAAGGACACTGAAAACATGATTACCTGAATATTTTGTTGTCTGTATTTTGTTGGAAAATCTTCATTCCGTGACATGAAATCAAGTGTGAAAAGAACATGAAACCTGAAGTTGAGGTTTGGTTTTTGTGTCCCACTTTTACTACACTAGTTGTGTGATCCCAAGCAGATAACTTCATTCTCTGAAACAGACTTTTCACCTATAAAATATGTGGATTTTATGTGATTTAACATTTATTAAATGGCAAGAACTGAAAGGAAAAAGTCATGAGTGGGCTACAACTAAACATGATTAGTATACAAATATCTATGTATCTGTCCTCTGATGAATCTCTAAAATCTTGTATTTATGCCACTGCAATTTACCCTTTGCAAGCTCAGAAATGACTTGTGTACTTCAGTGTGTATAAAGAGATATATGTATGAAGGGAAGAAATGGCAACACCTCTCCATATAATAGCCATCTTAGTCTATCAGTCTGTAGCTTGATGTATTTTTCTGCTTCTAATGGAGATCAAAAGTGACTCATTACCTTGTATCACTTTAATATTTAAGAAATATGAAAAAACAGAAGCAGTCATGAGAATCAATGAGACAAGAATATGAATATTGTGGAGGGAAAATGAATTGCTGTGATACATATGAAGCTGAAATACTCTTTTAAAAAACAAGTATATAATATTGTGATGGGAAAAAAGGGACAAGAGCACTTCTGTTTACTTAATTAACAAGTGGGATACTTTGAGACAAGTTATAGTCTTGTATGAGTTATTATTCTAGCTTGCCAATAACAAACCTAACCCCCCCCAAAAAATTGGAAATGCCAAACAGCATAGTGAATCTTTAAGAGAGTCTGTTTGCAATCAATAGCTGTTTTATGTTCTTATTAGAGAATGCGATGATATACAGTTCTGCTCTGTGATCTATTACCTCCCTGTTTAGACAATTTATCAGGCAAACAAACAAGAACATAATGACTTACAAGAACTGGAAGATGGAGAACCCATCTCATCTTCCCTGTGGGTCAGTTCATCTGTCATATAGTAAAAGTACTGAACACACATTCTACCTTATTTTGTTAGTGATTGCCATCATTACATCTATTCAATTTGATTCAATTTCAACTTAGATTTCAGAGATGGGTAATTCTGAGATGGATCAGAGTGTCCATGCTTTGGAAATGTGAGAAAAGTACTTTGCAAGTCTTACAACACCATAGAAAAGTGAGATATTTCTATTAATATGACTAAGATTATTAGCAGACGACAAGCTCAATATTAATGAGCAGACTGATATGGCAGACAAAAGAAGCAAATGCATTATATTCAAATACATCTAAGATACATAATTTTAATGTTGAGTGATCCTCCATTTTGTTATTTTGAAATATCTATTCCTGGAATATACCTATAGAACTTCAGAGATATGGACAAATCCTTCATCGCTGAAAAATGTCTTTTCTTGGTGCCTTGGTATATGATTTTCAAAAGTGGTTGTGGATAAAATCACATTACCAATGCTCTGATGAATAACCAGTCTGATATAAATTAGGATAGACTTCAGATTATCTCCAGGGTCATAAATAAAATTTTGGAAGGAATAGCAGAAATTAAAAAATATATTTATTAAGCCTATTTTTTTTTTTTTTTGGCGCAACATAGTGCTAAGCTGTAGGAAGATATAAAATTAATATAAGACCTGGTCCATGATCTCACTTTGGAATTAGGGAACCTGGATTTGGATCCCAATTTTGGCACTACTTCTTTGACCTTAGATAATTAATTATCTAATATTTGGGGCTTCTGTTTCTTCATCTATAAAATAACAGGATCAAACAATATCACCACTAAGATTCCTCTCAGATTCAAATCTTATGTTCAATAAATATCAGAATGGAACTATAATGGAGGTCAAATTAACTTAACATTTATTAGATGACAACTCTGGACACAACATAGAGTTAGATCCTGAGATGATACAAAGTTTAAACACCCATATGACATATGTTATTGAAAATCTCTTAAGTGAATTTGTTTAAATTGCAATACTAGAAAATAAGTTGTATATGTTTGTATGGAGTAGGTCTTATAATGGCCTCAGCATGGCAGTTTAATTATATATAAAATGTGTTTTGTCCTGCCTGGGAAAAATAATACAGACAAAGATGAATTCAGAAGAACTAAGAACATTTAGAACTGAGTAAAATTACTGAGTAAAATAACTTGCCTTGTAACTTTAGACTCATTGTCAAGAGATGTTTAGTCTGCTCAAAATGTTTGATCTATGAGAGCCCTCACTATTTAGAGAAAAACTCATTTTCCATGGTTTGGGCCTAAAACTCTCCATGAGGTTTCTACAACTTGGCTCAGGAGGAATCAAATCTTGAACTGAATGCCAAACACTTCTGGGTGCTCTTTCTGGGGAGGTTTGGCTCCAGGCTTTGGCTAAAAACAAGCAATTTACCAAAAAGGAGGTTCCTGCCACACATTTGCCTTTAAATGCAATAGGATTTATAGTAATGATGTATGGATTAATTCATCACATCTCTCTTTAGAGAAACTCTGAAGTTTGCCCGAGGAAGAAAAGGGGTTAAGGCCCACCAAATAGGCAAGTGTGCAAAGCTTCTGGTCACAGATTCAGATTAAACTTCTAAAATGACTCAGCTGGAAAGGTAATTATAGGATCATAAATACAGATGTATAAAGAACTTTAGTAAGCTGTAGTAGGGTTGGAATTTAGTCCAACGTCCTCCTATTAGGGAATAAGAAAAGAGAAACCAAAAAGGTCATATAATGTGATTGAGTGACATATATATATATATATATGGAACACACATCTCTTAAGACTTTCTATTACACTTTGTCATTCTTTTTTTCCCATTGCTTCCTCATTTCTTTTGTCTAAAAATTTGTTGGTATATTTGAATCTGCAAATTAAATGGCAGAATGAGAGATGATTTCTCTTGAAAATATTTAGTTTCTAAATACTTTAATGTCACTCATCTGGAAGGGATGCTGGAATTTAGAATCAAAGAAAATTGTATCAAATTAAGGGCTTTCAAAAACCAACCACACAAGAATAAAACCTAACAGCTCTGATTTTAAAGGTCATATAATCCAAATACTTCATTGAAAAGGTAAGAAAACTGAGGCACAGAGAAGTTCTATGACAATCATAGAACGGCAGTAAGACCTGCCATGATTAGGGGTGCCTTTTGCCTCCCCCAATTAGTCTTTGAAAAAATCCAGGATGACTGGGAAGCAGGAAGACTAACTCCCCATCAGGAGCACCTTTCTTTTCTTTCTCCCAGACTGCTTGAATGCACACCGTATCCTAGATAAGATGACATTCAACAACTTCATTCCTTCTGATGAGATTAGGATCTTCCATATTTCTTGCTATTGCATTCTAACCTGCTCTAGGCCTTCTCATACACCTTACCTCTATGATCTACAGTAATCTGACATCATTATCTGACCTATTGAAGTTACATAAGGACTTTTGGTTTATCTATCTGCTCCTAGGGAGTACCCATAGCATTTTGAGCTTTTCCATCTGCCCTGAAGATTTGCTTTCATTTATATGTTGTCTCCTCAAATTAGAGTTCTGATAAAAGCACTAATTCTAGAAAGAAAGGACTAATTCACTTTCTCCCCATCTTTATCCACAACACTTAGCATAATATTTGCACATAGAAAGGAAACATTTTCTTATTATTACATCCTATAATTCTGCCTTGCTCAAAAGTAGTTGACTATTTTGGATAATCTCTTAAGATTTCTTCCAAGTTTGTGAATTTTTCTTTTTATCTCCAGAAGAAATTAGACTAAACAATTCCTTGTGAAGAGAGATACCAATAGCATGTAAGGATTTTCTGTTGTAAAGGAGTAGTTAACAATAGAGAAAACAGACTGCTTAGTCACAAACTAATGTGATCACACTTGTTTCAGAAAGTCAGAATCTAACATTGTGTAAGTTAGAAAGATGCCTCAATAAAAAAAGAACATTATCATTATAACGATATATCCACATGAACCAACAATAGTTAAAAAGAAGAATCTTCAAATGATGGGATAGGTCATATATATTTCTTTATAGATATGCAGGGATTTATCATGGCAATTCTGAACCCTGTTCTTGCTACTAGAAATTAAGAAGGGTTATACATAAGGATCATTATTGATTAGTGAAGATTATACCAATGTTACAAAACCAGTGGTGCAAACTCCCCAAAAAGGAGGCCTGGTATTAGACCAGTATGGATTCAGATTCATTCACTGGAAGATTCTGACTTCTAAAAATAATGCTCAAATATTTTGTTTTCCTAGTTTTATGACTCATTTACCCTCAAACAAAATAAGGAGCAATCACAGTCAAGACTGGGGTTTTACTTTTATCTAGCACTTTCCCAAAAGGGATTAAGAGGGTTCTTCTAGGAAGATGCTAATGCACAAGGTAGATGAAATTTAAGACAGCTATTCATTTCCTCTACACAAAAGAAACAAAAAAGTCTCACAAGTATGTTTTAACAAAAACTGTAAATAAAAAGCAGTAGCCTATAACCTCAATTATATTCTTCCTAGAGGTTGGTATTTAAAACATGAAACATCTTGTGGAACTGTTGAACAGTAATATTATCTTCACCTAGGCTCTTCTCTTTCCAAATAATTTATTCAGAGTATATAGTTTCCCAAGCCCAGCTCTCTATAAGATTATTTAATGAAGGGGTTAGATGTTAAGGTGTTAAACAAAATGTAAAGCTCTGCTTATATATGATTTTACTCCTTTAGAAGGAATAAGGAACCTTTCAATCCACCTTGTTGAATTTATAGGGTGGTTCATTATTGATCTGAAGATTGACTATTTTGAAAGCAAGATATACTGAGTCAAGACAAAAGATAATTCTGAGGAATGTGTGCTCTGGTAGCTAAGAAGAGACCCAGCTGCTAACTCAACTCTTGAGAATGAATTGTCATTGTCTTTTTGGGGGAATAGGAAGTATTTCTTTCTTCCTCAATTTCTCCCCTGCCATTGACCCGTAGTGTCAGGAAACAGAGTTATTCACCTAGTAGACAAGACCATGCCTATAGAATTCGCCAGAATGATATATCCATCAGAGTTGTTATGCTAAGGGGGAGGGGGGACAGCATAAGAAAACCATGAAAAATAGAAAGGATAACAAAAGCCCTGTAGAATCAGAGGGATGAGCTTCCTTAACCATATGACTCCCTTTCAATTAGTTTATTCTACACACTTCTTTCCAGAGATTCTATGTGTATTTATGGGAAAGATTACCCCAATTTAGTGGGGTGATTATTTTTATTCTTACCATATCAACTCAGTAATAAACAAATAAATAGATAAATACATAGATGTATATATACATATATGTAGAAATATATATGTATGTATATATACATACATATATATATACATATATATGTATATATACATATATACATGTATATATATGTATATATATATATACATATATATATATATATATATATATATATATATATATATATATATATATATATATATATATATATATATATATATATATATATATATATATATTCTCTTTTCCCTCTCCCCCTAAACTAATTGTGTCTTCTGCAGGCACATGAAATATAATTTTAGCAGTTAAGTTCTACAGAATGTGAACCTGGGATAGTCATTCTTCTGGTACCTTACTTGCTACTATTCAGAGGGTATTCAGAGAGGACTAACACCTCCAATATGAGGGCTTTTCAAACGCTTTTCAGGGATTTTCATTCACCTTTGGGTGTCCACGTGTTACCTATTTCTCATCTGTAACACTAAGATGCTGTAGCATACATAGTGATCACACCACAGCAAAACTATCTCAGTAGAAAGGTTAAATTAAACCAGGTAGAGGCTATCCAACAAGCCTTGAACCCATTAGTGATTTAAGGGAATATCTAAACCAACTACGTAAAGATTTCCCCAGTAGAATGAGTGGATGGGAACAATTTGTTCCAATATCCATGAAGGAAGCTGAAACAGGTGCTATAGAGCACTTAGAATTTGGTCAGACATAATAGATGCTAAGGTCATCTGCTGAATTCTGGGCCAATTTTCTTGTCTTTTATCTTGCCACTAAACTTCAACAACTCTGGAAGAGAGAATGAGACTGACAACTTTGTATAACTCTGCCTCACTTATATGCAATTTACATACAAGTCAGGACATTATCCCATGACATCAATGATCCTTTTTCAAATGAAGGATGAACAACAACTACCACACCTGCTGGACTGGTTAGGAAATAGAGAAAATAGCCTGCAGAGAGCAGTACACTAACAGGAAATGTCTATCCTCTCTACAATTTTTTCATTCATTTATCCCCGCTTTTGACATAAGAAGTGAAACATTAATAAGTTGTAACTGAGTAAAATCACTCCTCCCTATAAAATACTAGGCCCTCTGTGTGGGGACAACTGATATCCGAAAATAGGAGTGTGGGAATGGCTGAGAATGTGGCAAACTTCTTCCGAAGATCAGACAGAGAGACAGAGACAGAGACAGAGACAGGCCAGAGAGAGAAAGAGAGAGACAGAGAGAGAGAGAGAGAGAGAGAGAGAGAGAGAGAGAGAGAGAGAGAGAGAGAGAGAAAGAGAGAGAGAGAGAGATATGTAATCACCAGGAAATTCTTTGTAAATCCTAAAATGGATGGGTGTTTTCCTAAGAGTAAATTGCAATAAATAAATCTGTTGTGCAATGGCATATTGGGGGGGGGAAGGGAATATTCATGAAGAAGTTGGGTAAAAGCCATTTTCTTGGGTGGAACTCTGAAAAAAAAAAAGCTACAGAATTGACATTTCCCTATGCCCTTCAAGGCCATGGGTGCCATCCAGTTGAAATGCACTCAGGCATGTCAAAAACCTATTCTAGAGCCTCCCTTGGGAACATAAATGCTTAATTTATTTTTCTTAATGAAGGAGAATTATAAGGTAAGCCAGACAGAAGGCTATCAAGAGAACTGTGGCTTTCCCAACATTGCAAAGAAGATTTAAACCTTCAATAAAACTTTCTTCCAAACATTTTCTACTTGGATGGCATCTTTATACAAAGACCAATTGATTCGAAATACAAACACTTTCTTGTTAATCTTTAGTGTGCTTCTGTGCATCAAAGAGCATTTTTCATTCTTCAATTTGAAGAGAAAAAAATAAGGAAGTCTTTCTATGGATGTTTGAAAGGGAAAAAAAATATCTTGAATAAAACTTCTCAACATATTTAACTAATCTTATAGTCTAATTAAATTGCTCTTCCTCTTGATATACATATTGGGTACTGTAGGATACTGAAGGAAAACAACAGCAACAACAAACAAAAAAAATAAATAAACAAGAATCAGGAGACTTGGGTTTTGATTCCAAAATTATCACTCTCCTTAGGCAAGTTATTTAATCTCTCTGAAACAGTTTATTCATCTATAAAATGAGAAGTTTAAGAAACTAGGTGTTCTTTAACATTCCTTTTAAGTCTAAAATTCTATGTCCTGGATTCTGTGATTCCTTCCAACTCTAACTCTTAATGTTTTGTGTTCTTAGATTCTTTCCAGCTGTGACATTCCCTATTCTATGTTTCAAAGACTTCTTCCAATACTGAGAGTCTATAGTCTATTATTTTGAAGTCTCCAGTTTTAATACTTTATGATTCTAAGAATGACAATACTTGGTATCCCTGAGCAGAAGCACAAGAAAAGACGTGTTTCTTTTGCTTGGAGGATTTGTTGCCTTTTGTAGATCAAATTATAGGTTGATTAATGGCTTTGAATTTTCATTTTTCAGAATCTTAAAAAAAAAGCCACATAAATCCGCTTAGTTGGTGGCTGCTCATTGATTCTCTCCCAAGTAGACATAAGTAATTATCAACACTTAGCACATCTGTCACTCTTTATTTCAACTCTCAAACGCCACACCTCTGGAATTTTGACCCTTACCTTCATGAGTTTCCAGTGAGACAGAGCCAGCTGCAAGTCACAGGGAAGCTGGCACTGTACACACTCCTGGCTGAGAGCTTCATGTCAATTCTCCACATTCCAGAGATATTAAATAATTATGGGGATGGACGTAACACTGTCACAAACAATTTTAGTGTATTCCATATTAAAAAGAAGAGCTCCTCGAGGCTGCTAAAATCTGATACCAGGATTTTACATAATCCAACCTGTTGGCCAAAGGCATTCTGGGAGCAAGAGGCATCAACTGTAAATGCCACATTTGATCCCTTCATTAGAAACTGGCTAAACCCACTGTGGAGATCCACAGAGAAGTTTATCTGAAGACAAGAGCATTTGAACATGTCTGTCTTTAAAAGCAAAATGAATTTTTGCTATCTTTCATAGATTTTTCTTGCATATACTTGGTCATTCAGTTGTTTTCTCATAGTTCAGAGAAAAAAAGTTGAAAATAAAAGTCAAAGGGACTGAGTTTGAATCTAGATTTTTGTCATTTGGGGAAGTTAAGATACAACCTTTCAAGATTTCTTTATCTTTATTTTCTCCAAGTTAAAATTGTTGGACTATATAATCTCCAAAGTCTTTTTCCAACTCTAAATATTAATTTGGTTGCAAAATTAAAAGTTTTATGAATATTTTCTACTTTGAGGATGAAGGACAAACAGCATCCTCTGTGAGTAGGAATAGAGGCTGCTCCACTAAGGATCCAACTGAAACTGGCTAGTTGGGCAACACAGCTCTTTCCTTTTTATTCCTTCCCTTGCCCCTCCCTTTTTCTTTTCCTTCCACTTTTCTTTTGCCTTTCCTTTTCTTTTTTCTATCTTCTGTTTTATTTTCTTTTCTTTCTTACTTTCCTTCCCTTCCTTCCATCCACATTGGGAATCATATTCTTACATGTGCATTATTCTGCCCAAAGGAATGCAGATTTTGATCGTCTGAAACCTCCATAAATATCTCCGGTTTTATGAGCTAGATTTCTATCTTACAGACCATTTCTTAAACCCTAATCATTTTGGTTTTCATTGACTGATGACAACAATAAGTCCTAGACCAAGTCCCACTAGGTCAATGTCTGGCTTTGACTGGCTCAGAGTGAAAGCAATTGTTTCTATGATGGCCAGAAACCACTAGGGTCTGCCTCCCAGATCATATCTATGTACACACGCATACAACACACACATATATATACATATATGTGATATATATGTTTATATGCATCACATGTATGATACTTGTATTATATATATATCTGACTAGTAAGAAAGGCCATTCTCTGCCTCATTTCTTATTTAACCTTAATCACTGATTAAATGATTAAGTCAAATTGAGACTTGTTAAAAAAAAAAAAAAGGCCAAGGTCTTCCATTATATCCAGGGTCATTTCCAGTCATTCAGATCTATATCTTGCCATTGGACCCAGGTGGCTCTGGGGGGGAAAGTGAAGCTGGTGACTTTGCACAGCCCTCTTCCACTTAGATCTAACTCACTTATATGTCATGGAATCACTTTCCTGATATCATGGTCCTCTTCAAAAAAGAAGGACCAACAATAATGACAATAAAGTCTCTTTCCAACTATAAATGTTAATTGGGAAATTTAAAATAGTATGAAATACTTTCCACATCTATCCCATCTTTTTTTTCTCTATAACAATACATGTTTAACATTTTGTCTTTATTTAATGTCACTTCTTCCTCATCATACATTCTTTCCTCATAATGTTTTTACCTGACTTATGCTTCCATTATTCTCTGGTGCTCTTCCTCACACTTCTCTACTATATAGGTCAGCAATCACCCCCTAACCATTTTCCTCTATCATTATCCTCCCCAAACTCCACTATTGAACCCTCTCTTTTCTAGATTTTCTCTCTTTTGGTTTCAGAACCAACTAAGTCCTAAACCTGGACCACTCTTTATCAGAGCTCTACCTAGTAGAGACCAATCAGATTTGCTTCAAGTTGCCAACATGGTAGAGGAGGAAGAAGGGAAGAAAATTATTTCTTCCTTAAAGAGGTTGTGTGTATATCTTTTGATCCAGCAGTGTCACTACTAGGTATCCCAAAGAGAACATAAAAAAGGAGGAAAGACACACATGTGCAAAAATGTTTGTAGCAGCCTTTTTTGTAGTGGCCAGAAACTGGAAACTGAGTAGATGCCTATCATTTGTGGAATAACTGAATAAATTATGATATGTGAATATAATAAAATATTATTGTTTTGTAAGAAATGATCAGCAAGCTGATTTCAGAAAAGCCTGAAAAGACTCACATGAACTGCTTTAAGTAAGTAGAACCAAGAGAACATGTATACAGAAATAACAAAATTACATGATGCTCAGCTATGATAGACTTGGTTCTTTTCAACAACGAGGTGATTTAAAGACCTATCCACATCCAGAGAGTGAACTATGGAGATTAAATGTGAATTAAAGCATAGTATTTTCACTTTGGTTGTTTTTTTTTCCTTTCTTGTGTTTTTTCTTTTATCTTTTGATCTGATTTTTTGTGCAACATTATGAATGCAGAAATATATTTATACTTGCACATGTTTAACATATTAAGTTTTTTTAAAATAAAAAATAAAGTGGCTCTGTGTCTCACCACTCTTGCTCCGTCACTGAATCCCAAAACTCTCTCCCCAGCATAACATCACTATCATACTCCTTTCTCAAACTACCACCCCAAAATCAGAAACCATATGAACAAAACTACAAAAAACTTTCCACACAAATTAAGTCTGATCTAACCAATTGGAAAAATATTAAATGCTCTTGCATAGGGTGAGCAAATATAATAAAGATGACATATACCTAAACTAATCTATTTATTTAGCGCTATACCAATCAGACTCCCAAAAAACTATTTTAATGAGCTAGAAAAAATAACAACAAAATTCATATAGAAAAATAAAAGGTCAAGAATTTTAAGGGAATTAATGAAAAAAAAAATCAAATGAAGGTGGCCTAGCTATACCAGATCTAAAATTATATTATAAAGCAGTGGTTACCAAAACCATTTGGTATTGGCTAAGAAATAGACTAGTTGATCAGTAGAATAGGTTAGGTCCAAAGGACAAAATAATAACTTTAATTATCTAGTGTTTGACAAACCCAAGGACCCCAGCTTTTGGGATAAGAATTCAATGTTTGACAAAAATTCCTGGGAAAACTGGAAATTATTATGGCAGAAACTAGGCATTAACCTACATTTAACACCGTACACCAAAATCAGGTCAAAATGGGTTCATGACCTAGGCATAAAGAATGAGATTATAAATAAATTAGAAGAACATAGGATAGTTTACCTCTCAGACCTGTGGAAGAGGAATGAATTTATGTCCAAAGAAGAACTAGAGATCATTATTGATCACAAAATAGAAAACTTTGATTATATCAAATTGAAAATTTTTTGTACAAACAAAACTAATGCAGATAAGATTAGAAGGGAAATTATAAACTGGGAAAACATTTTTTTCAGTCAAAGGTTCCAATAAAGGCCTCATTTCCAAAATATATAGAGAATTGACTCTAATTTATAAACAATCAAGCCATTTTCCAATTGATAAATGGTCAAAGGATATGAAGAGACAATTCTCAGATGAAGAAATTGAAGCTATTTCTAGCCATATGAAAAGATGCTCCAAGTCATTATTAATCAGAGAAATGAAAATTAAGACAACTCTGAGATACCACTACACCCCTGTCAGATTGGCTACAATGACAGGGAAAGATAATGTTGGAGGGGATGATCCTCAAACTGGATGTTAGGGAGGTTAAAAAAACAACAACAATTTGGTATATTATTAAGAGAATTAGTTTTAGAGATTGAAAGACACAGTTTCAAAGCCTATTTCTGTCACTTGCTGTCTCTGTGACACCCTTAACTGAATTACTTCACCAATAAGATGGAGTTGGACTTAATGACTTTTAAAGTCCTTTTCAATTTTAAATCTATGTTCCTATGCTTTGACATTAGGTTAACATTGAAAAATTAGTTATATTAGAACAAGAGAAAACAAAAATTCAGTTTGGTATTTATTAATAGATTTTAGGAAAAAATTGACAAAATGTAACTGTCATTCTAAAATTAAAAATAAAACCTAAAACTTATAGGCATACTCCATTGTTTCTAGAACCATAAAATTAACACTGTAAAACTAAAAACTAGCATAATTTGCGATCAAAATCAAGCAATACAGGATGCTTTTCCAATAAATACCAGGGCAAAGCTTTTACCACTATTGCCTAATGTTTCTAGAAATGCTAATTACAACACAGGAGAAAAAATTAAAATATAAAGAATAAGAAATAAGACAAAATTATATCTCAGTTTTCTTAGAAAATTCAAAATAATTAATATCTTAAATAAACTAACAATACAAAAAAATAAGGTCACACAAATCATTGGTATTTCAATATGTTAAGCCAGGAAGAAATAATAGACTGAGAAACCCCATTCAAAACAAACTACAAGAGAGTATTAGAGGGTATGCCTAATCAATCAGTTAATCAATAAACATTTATTAAATACTTACTATGTGCCAGGAAAAGAGGCAAAAGGTAGCGATTGCTCTCAAAAAACTTACAGTATAATGGTGGAGACAACATGCAAATAAATATATACATAAATAAGACACTTCAGAATAAATAGGAAATAATTCAAAGAGGGAAAACATGAGTATTAATGAAGACTTCCAAAAAAGATGAGATTTGTGTTTGGATTTAAAGGAAATCAGGGAAGGTGGAATACAAAAGCTATGGAGGATAGCCAGAGGAAGTGCCCAGAGTGGAGAGATGGAGTGACTTCTTTGTAGAATAGCCAGAAGAACAGTACTACTGGATAGAAAAAAGATCTAGCTGGAAATAATGTATAGGAAGATTGAAAAACTCTGGGTCCAAAGGAAGCAGAAATGATCAGGCTATGTGACAAGCCACTGAGTTCACAGCTAGGGCTCATCTGGAATAATTTGTGAGTTGTCACTTTGAGACCTGTTTCTCCTTTTTGGTCCTTCTTGCCCTGAGTTGTACTTTGTCAATTGCTTCCACTGGGGCTGGTAGTAGGAGCTTTTTCCACCACCTCTACATTCTTCCAGTCTCCTTAGGGCCAGGCTCTTTCCTTCCTTAGCTGGACTTATGCCCCTCCCATGGAAAGGAAGAAATTGTATGAGAATGTCAGCATTATACAAGAAAGCAGATTTGATTTAAACCTGTATTGAAAGCTATATGTAAACTATAGGGCTAAGTAATTTGAAAGGAGGCAATTTACATTAAACAATACTATGGGAATTTGCCAAATGCCACAGTGACATCTAATTATTTCATATTGAAAAAATGATGAAACAAATACAGCACTCTATGAATAGAATAAGGTGGATAATCTTGGTTGAGTTACCTGCTTCCTCTGAATCTTGGTTTCTACATTTCTAAAATAAATATTATACCAGTTAATCTTTAAAATATCTTGCAGTTCTAGATCCAATAATTCCATGGTCCCTGGAAGTTGAGATGTTCTATGATTCTTAGGTCCTTTCTGCTTTTTATATTCTATTGCACTTCTAGGGCTGATGTATTTTGTTTTATTATTCTAAAGAAGGTCTTGTACAGTTCTGCTTTCAAGGTCTTCAACACAAAAGACCTTAGACTGTTTTTCATTTTTTTCTTTAAGATTGGGCTAATGTTCTTCAATGATTCTGAGGGTTCCAGCCACAGGCTTAACATTTTATGTTCTATATTTAATGTTATAGTCTTACATTTTATGGTTTGGTGGTTATATGTTTTCTTTTCAAAGTGAGGATACAAAATAAAGATTTCAACTTTACTTCTTTCTAACACTTCCCAATAGTACCACAAAATCTTATGGGATTTAATGTTTTACACCTTGAAACATTTGTCATTAACCAAGGATTTCTAGAAGCAAAAACCAATAGTAAGAATGAAAAAAAATTGTTCAAAAAGATATCCAAGGGAGCCAAAATTATGAAGGACAGGAAGCATTTGTCTAAGCTTTCTCAGTATTTCTCTCCAAACCACTCTAAAATAATCCCTCAAATAAAATTATGGAGTGGCAAAACCAACAAAACATCAAGGCAAGAAAATCATACATCCTAAATAACTTAGGATGTTATAAGGTGGGATCTGTAGCATGGTGGTGAAGCCTGGTCTGAAGTTCTCATAAATAAAATAAAGTAGTAATAGAAACATCAGCAGTAACTGGTGAGAAAGAGATTATAGGGAACCCTATGCTAGTATTAGACACAGAACCAGACCTGGTTTAGCAAATCCATTTGTTATACCCATTTCTGGATCACATTCCAAAAAAAAAGAAAAACACTTTTAATTAAGAGGAATCAGGGAACCTTAGGTGGAGTGTCACATTCAGTCATGTATTATGAGGGACCCTCAGCAGCAGTATAATTTTGGTCTAAGGAATATCTGGTTCTAAGAGAGCAGTAGTTCTACCTTAGTAAGGACCAGAGTACAAACCAGAATAGTGACTCCTACTCTCAATCATTGAAAACTTCCAAATTCACAGAATTAGTATTGAAAACAACAGTATGAAAAACCCTAAAGCTTGGGACAATACATCTTCCCACCTCCTATCTTTAGTAATAAAGACCTAAAGTAGTATAAAGTTTAAAATCAAGAATTAGAGTAACAAAATAAGCAAATAACAATAAAAAACCTGACTATAAAAATCTACTATGGTGACAGGTAAAATCAACATACTTATTTGTAGAAGAAAAAGAAGTCAGAACAGCTACAAGCAAAACATCTAAGGAAAAAGAAAAGTGAATTGGATACAAAGTCAACAAAAATTCTTGGAAGAGCTAAAAAATTATTTTCAAAATCAAATGAATAGGAGGGGAAATTAAGTAAAAAAATGAGAGCAAAGGAAAAAATTATGAAAATTATGAAAAGAAGAAATACAAAGATACTGAAAAAATAACATCATAAAAATGGAATTGGCCAAATGGAAAAATTAGATATGATAGACTATTAGAGAAAATTGAATGGAAATATAAAAGAATATATTTCCCCCTCAGCTATATATAACATCTTCAAAAAAATTGAACATATATTAGTATACAAAAACCTTAAAAACCTATTGCAACAAAGCAGAAATATAAAATGTACTCATAGCTGACCATGATGCAACAAAAATAATTAAATAAAGCACCATAGAAACATAGATTAAAAATTAATTGGAAACTAAATTAACTGATTCTAAGGAATGAGTGGATCAAAGAATAATTCATTAATTTCATCAAAGGAAAAACAGACAACTATGGAACAAAACTCAATCTTTGTCAATAATATGATATTATTTGTCAATAATAAGGTTAGAGAACCTTAGAGAATTTTTTTTTAAAAAAAGTAATTGAAACATGAACAACAAAGTTGCAGTATATAAAATTAATCCACACAAATATGCTTTATATATATAAATGTATATATAGATATATACCAATTGATTTTGTATTTTTCCACAGGCTTGTTGATGTAATAATTTGATTTTTGATATTTTATTATTGATATGGACAACTATATGTCCATATTAGTTTTACTAATAATGAACCAGTTCCTGCTATAAATCCCACTGAAAAACACCAATATGTGTGATCTTTATGATATATTGCTATGAAAGTATATAAAGTAGCAGTTTTCAGAAGAAGAAACACTATCAATAATCACATAAAAAATGTTCTAAGTCATTCTTGATTAGAGAAATGTAAATGAAAACAAATCTGATATACCATTTTTGATATCCTTTCTGATTGGCCAAACAGACAGAACAGGAAGTTGACAAATGGTGGCGGGGAATGTGGAAAAAAACAATTACACTAATGCACTGCTGGTGGAGTTGTGAACAAGTTCAACCATTCTGGAAAACAATTTGGAACCGTGCCCAAGGACTATAAATATCTGTACACCTTTTGGTTCAGCAATAATACTATAAATATACATTCCAAAGAAATCAAAGAAAAGAGAAAAGGACCTATCTGTAAAACAAGCAAGCAAACAAACAAAATATAGCAGTTCTTTTTGCTGTGGTAAAGAACTGATCCTTACCAATTGTGAAATGTCTGAACACATTGTGGAAAACGAATGTTGTGGAATACTATTGTGCTATAAGAAATAAGGACAATATAGTTTCTGAAAAATCTCAGGTTATCTATGTAAGATCCTTCAAAGTAAAGTGAGCATAACCAGAAAAAAAAAAAAATATATATATATATATATATAAAGAACAATATTGTAATGATATTCAACTATAAAAGATTTAGTTAATCTTAACAAAGACAATGATCCAAGAAAATTTCAAAAGATCTTATGATGGAAAAGTCTCCATAAAGAAAACTGATAAACTCTAAGGATAGAGTGAAGCATAATTTTTAAACTTAATATGTTTTTCTTAATGTATATGTACATGTGTGTGTGTTTTCTTTTTTAACATGGCTAATATGGAAATATGTTTTATATGATTTCACATGTATAATATATATTGCTTGCTTTCTCAAAGGGTGCAGGACAGTGACAGAGAGAAAATTTTGAACTCAAAAAAAAAAAAAAAGGTAAACTTATTTTTACATGTAATTGGAAAATATTTAATGAGAAAAATATATTTAAAAACAAAACAAAAAAGACAGAAATAAGAGTGTTAGTGGTTTTCTTTTTTCTTTTTTTCTTTCTTTCTGGGCAGCATGATATAGACAAAAAACAAGGCCAGAATACTATAATTCAAATTCTAGCTCACTAGTATATTGTTAACAAGGTCTGGTATAGTGAATAGAGTTCTGAGGCTGGGCTCAGGAAAAATCATCTTCCTGAGTTCAAATCTGGCCTCTGACACTGGGCAAGCCATTTATTTCTGTTTGCCTTGGTTTCCTCATTTGTAAAATGAACTGAAGAAGGAAATGGCAAACCCTTTTGGTATACTTAGCAAGAGAATTCTAAGACAGGTCTTGGAATCAGACAAAACTAAAAATGACTCAGCAACAAAGGACATGGTCATTTAATTTCTCAGAATTTCAGTGTATTAAATTGTAAAATATCAATTATGATACCCTCGTTTCCTCTCCGGAAGGATTCTTAAGATCATTTATATAGTCCTTTTAAAGTATGTGTATATATAATATTGCTTAAATTTTGCAAAGAATATGTGATTTTTGGTTAGAATGAGGCACTCCCAGGGCCTCCAACAGAGAAACATAAAGAAAGGAAGTCTCAAAAGTAGGTTTGGGATGCTGGCTTTCCTGATGCTAAGCTTTGTCCATTAAGTCAGACTACTTAACAGCTAAGCTTCAAAAAATAAAAGACCTTTAAGATAATAAAACTTATCTTATGTTTAAAGGCAATATATTATTTTTCAAATAACAAAAACAAAGTTAGTAGGCATCCAGGCTATTTTAGGGGGGACTAAAAGGTCAAACATCTGTCTTTCCACTTTTGGATTTCTCTTTTGAAACAAGAGCATAAAAACTCTAAAAACAATTCTAGCCGATACAATAGCAACAACAATAGTAATAATTTTTATAGCACTATAAGGTTTTTTTTAAAGTTTTTCTAAAGACTTCTAGGAACCAGCAAACCAGTGGCAAAGTCCAGTCAGCAAATCAGTGATTGATTCTGTGTCCTGTGCATTGGTATAGGCAAATGTCAACACCACGATCCCCTATGCGGTCAAACTCTAGCTTTAAAAACTGCCAAAACACCCCTTGGCAAATAGGCAACCTTCACCTGTCAGATATCCATGTCCTTCAGTGTAACCCTGAGGAAATTTATGCCAGACCTCAGCACTAGCCAGTACCAGGTAAACAACTAGATCCCTATGACCTCCAGTAGTACCAGCCATCCTACATCCCACCCCTTCAGCACAGGATCAGATATGAGGGTCCTTTGTGGGCCTCAGGGGAATATCAATAACCCCTTGCACAAGAAGCCTGAAGTAGTGCTCCTTCCATCCTGGAAGCAGAGCTCAAATTTATAGGAAAGGAAAAAGGCCCAAAAAGATGAGCAAAAAAAAATAACAAAAAATGAATCTGATCATATAAAGTTATTAAAGTGATAGGGAAGATCAAGAAACAAACTCAGAAGAGGACAATAGTGTCAAAACACCTATGGGGAAACTCCCTTCCTCCTCCCACCCCCACCCCCAAAATAAAGTGGTCTCAAGTTCATAATGAACTATTAGATGAGTTTTTAAAAAAGGACCTTAAAATCATATAAGAAAGGCAAAAGAAAAATTGGGAAAAATTAACTTAATGTAAGAGAATTATGAAAAAAGAGTCAACAATTTGAAAAATGAAAACTACTTAAAAATATAACTGATCAAATGAAAAAATGATACAAAAATTCACTGAAGAAAACAACTCCTTAAAAAGTACAATTGGTTAAATGGAAAAGGAAACACAAACTTAAAAAAACCCAAGCTAATGATTCTCTTGGACACCAAAAATCAAACAAATTCCAAAGAATGAAAAAACAAATAAAATATTTTATTGGATAAACAACTCACCTCGAAAATAGATCCAGGAGAGATAGGTCAGAATCAATGGACTACCTGAAAGTTATAATCAAGGGAGGACTTGATCAGCATGTTTCAAGAAATTATCTAGAATAATTGCCTTGATAATCCTGGAATCAGAGAACAAATTAGTCATTGAAATCATTCAATTATCACTTCAGGAAAGAAACCCCCAAATTAAAACTCCAAGGAGCATTATAATCAAATTTCAGAACTATTACATCAAGTGGGAAAATAGTTCAAGTTGCCAGAAGGAACAATTTAATATTAGGGAGCCACAATCAGGATTACATGGGACAAAACAGCTACAATATTAAAACAACTGGAGGTCATAGAATATGAAATTCCTGAAGATAAAAGGTCAAGGATTACAATCAAGAGTCATCTACTCCATGAAATTAAGTCTAAAACATCAAGAGAAAAAAATTATTATCCAAAGAAATAGAAGCATTTCAGGTTTTCATGAGGAGAAGAACAGATCTGAACAAGAAATTTGATCTTTAATATCAAGACCCCTCCAAAATCCTAAAAAAGTAAAAAGAGAAATGAACATATAAAGGATTCAATAGAGCTAAACTGTAGGAAGATGATATTTGTAATTCTTGAACATTCTATCACTTATAGATATATTATATCTTAACTATACAGTTAGAGAGAGGATATCTCTATCTACAGATAGACGAGGATATATGCATAAGGTGAATTGGAGGAAACGACAAAAACCTAAGCAAATAAACAAAAACAAAATGGTGAAAATACCTATACCGTGATGTACTTTCAGTCTCCAAAGGTCTCCCTCTGGATGCAAATGGCATTTTCCATTAAGTCTTTTATAATTTCTTGAATCATCTTATTATTGAGAAGACCCAAGTCCATCACATAATCTTAATGTTATTATTTACAATCTTCTCTTGGTTCTGATCACTTGATTTAACATCAATTCATGTAAGTCTTTCCAAGCTTTTCTGAAATCAGCCTGCTCATCATTTTATAGAACAATTCCATTGCATTCATATACAATAACTTACTCAGCTATTCTTCAACTGATGGACATCCACTCAATTTCCAGTTCCTTGACACAACAAAAAGAGCTGCTACAAACATTTTTGCACATGTGGATCCTTTTCCCCTTTTTTATGATCTTTTTAGAATATAGACAAAGGAGAGACACTTTGGATCAAAAGATAGGCATAATGGTATAGCCCTTTGGACATAGTTTTAAATTTTTTTCCAGAATAGTTGGATCATTTCATAACTTCACCACCTCTGCATTACTTTCTCAATTTTCCCATATTCTCTTCAAAATTTATCATTATTATTTTCCTGTCAATTTAGACAACCTGAGAAGTGTGAAGTGATACTTCAGAATTGTCTTAATTTGGATTTTTCTAATCAATAATGATTTAGATTATTTTTTCATATGATTAAAATTGCATTAATTTTTTCATCTGAAAATTATGTTTGACTATTTATCAATTAAGCAATGTCTTGCATTCTTATAAATTTGAGTAAATGCTCTCTATTTTCTTTTAAATGAGGCTTTTATCAAAAACACTGGCTGTAAAATTTTCTTCCCAGCTTTTTGTTTCCCTTCTAATCTTGAGTGCATTTTTTATTTCACCAACAAAGTCCAATACCAAGATATAGAAAGAAAAATTCCATTTAAAATAACTATAAACAATAATTATATGCAAGCTGTAATCTGCCAAGTTTAACAGAGAGACTATATGAACACAATAACAAAACATTTTCCAAATAAATAACATCAGATCTAAAAACAGATCATAGGTAAGCTGAGTCGATTTAATAAAAATGACAACTCTACCCAGGCCAATTTACTTATTCAATAACATATTAATTGAACTATCAAAAATTATTTTATTGAGCTAGAAAAAAATAAACAAAATTCACCTTAAAGACAAATAGCTTATGAATATCAAGGAGATAAATGAAAAACAAACAAACAAACAAAGTATGGTGGCCTAGCAATACCAGAACTCAAATTATGTTATCAAGCAGTAATCATAACAAATATCTGTACTGGCTAAGAAATAGAGTTGTAGATTGATGGAATAGATTAGGTATACAAGACACTATAGTAATTGACCATAATAACCTAGTATTTGGTGAACTAAAAAAAAAAAAAAAAAACTAACAAAAAAACAAAACAAAACAAAACAAAAAAAAACAACAAACCCAGCCTCTGGATAAGAACTCACTATTTGACAAAAAACACTGGGAAAACTGGAAAACAATGGGATACAAATTAGTATTCCAAAATAAGATCAAAATGAGTACCTGATTTAGACATAAAGGGTGACACTGTAAGCAAATTTAAAAAGCAAGTAATAGTCTACCTAGGATATCTATGGATAAAAGAAGAATTCATGACCAAAAAAGAGAAAGTATTATGAAATGTATAATAGACAATTTTAATTATGTTAAATTTTAAAACTTCTGCAGAAACAAAACCAGTGCGACCAAGATTGGAAGGAAAACAGGAAACTGTGAACCAATCTTTATATCAAGTCTTGTGTGTGATAAAGTTTCTTAAATATACAATGAACTAAGTAAAATTCATAAGAATACAAGCCATTCTCCAATGGTCCCATTGATCAAAGCATGCGAACAGGCAGTTTTCAGATAATGGAATCAAAGCTACTCTATAAGTATTTGAAAAAGTGCTCTAAATCACTTGATTATAGAAATACAAATTAAAGCAACCCTTAGATACAACCTCACACCTATCAAATTGACTATGACACACACAAAAAAGAAAAATTATAAATGTTGGAAAGGAAAGTGGGAAGATTCAAACACTAATGCATTGTTGGTCCAGATAATTGAAGAGTAATCAAATTGTGTATACTCCTCAATACAGCAATATTGTAAATAAGTCTATGTTCCAAATAAGAAAGAAGAAAAGGATCTACATGTGTAAAAATATGTATAGCAACCTGTTTCATGATGGCAAAATATTATAAATTGAGGGGATGTTCATCAATTGGGGAATGGCTAGAAAAATGGTGACATATGAATGCAATGAAATAAGACATATGATATAAGATGTATGAATGTAATGAAATTAGAAATGATGAACAGGCAGGTTTCAGTAAAATGTGGAAAGATTTATACAAGCTGATTCAAAGTGGATTGGACAAAACCAGGAAAACATTGTACACAGTCTCATTGTACACAGTTGCATGATGATCAGCTATGAATGACCCAGTTCTTCTCAGTTCATAATGATTCAAGATAAATACAAAGGATTCATGAAGAAAAATGCTATCCATATCCAGACACAGAATTGATGAACTCTGAATACAGATATATGCATTCTTTTTTCTTCTACTTTATACTTTTTCATGTTTTCCCCCTTTTGTTCTACTTCATCTTTCACAACTCTGACTAATATGGAAATAGGTTTAATATAATAGCACATGTATATTCTATATTAAGCTGTATATTATTTTGGGAAATGGGAGGTCAGGGAGGGAAAAAGAAAAATTTGGAACTTAAAATTTTTGGAAAAAAATAAATGTGATCTTGATATGTAATTGAGAAAAAAGGTTACTAAAATAAAATAACTGTAACCAATAAAGATAAGGAAACTGAGGCTTAGAGAGAACAAGTTATATAGCAAAAAAAAAAAAAAAAAAAAAAAAATCAGGTTTTCAGTTTAAAAAGAAACTCTCAAATTAACAAAAGCATTAAGTAAAAAATTGTTTTCAAGACTGATTTTGTCTAAGGCATTTAAAAACATGATCCATTTATAAAATTCATATGATAGTCAATATTTCAGTAAAATTTCTGTCATTTTAGGGGCAATATACCTCTATTGATTCCTCAGACAAGTCAGCTTGGCTTACATGAGAAAAAACAATCTTTGCAAGGAAAATATTTTAGAGGAAATAGTAATTCTAATATGGTATTTAAACTCTAAGTGTGTTTAGCAAATTTACATATCTACCTAGTGTTAATGGATCTTTCAAATACTTATTTTTTAATTACTTGATTATTAAAAGAAATAAACTCTGCCATGCATAGGTAATATCTTACTACTTACCTTGACCCCACTGTGTGTTTGTTTACCAACACATTTTTCTTTAAAATGCAACAATTTAACTGCCCCAATCCTGTTTGCTTGTTTTTCAGCACTGCGGGTCTGTCTATGCTCTCTCAATGAATAATTTAGTGTAAACGAAAATTTTTGTGCTTCTGTAAAAAGTGGTGAAAAAAGTATCCAGAGACAATGTTTCTAATATCTAGCTTTGAGGACACGAGAGAATTTTCTATAAGGAGAACTGGAGTATCATTAAATTGAATGCAAATCATTAAACATTTATCAAACTCTTTGTTAAATGTTTCAAGAGGTAGAAAGTTTAGATGAGACATATGATTTGCCTTCATGGAACCTAAAGTCTAGTAGAAGAAAATGGCACACTCTTACATTGCAAAGACCCATGGTTTTGTCACTTTCCATCAAGAGAAACCAAAATGTCTTTACGTCCTGATAGGCAGTTTTGAGTGGAGGTAGGAATGATACAAATATCTACAAGTATAAATATCTACTAGTATTTCCTCCTTGCATTGCCTACATCTGGCCCTCTTTCTTTCCTTGTAAGACACGGGTTAGTTTTCTCTAAAAGGAGACAAAGCAGAACTAGACCTTATTGACCCCTGTTTCATTGAGGAAGTATCCAAGTCATCTATAAGCATAAAAAGTTCTACTTACTTGCCATTAGGCACTGTCAACTCAGTGAAGTATTGAAGACTTTGCAAGTTATCATGTCCTCTATATCTTATTCTGATAAGCAGATGTATTTATATATGTCACAAGGAATTTCACTTCCAGTATCATTTGGTCATCAAAGCAATTTATGATGAAAACATGCTAACTTTCATGGTTTAAAAATCCAGTCATTTTTAATAGTCTAAATACTAAATTAAATTAATATTGATGAGTATAATGATTTTCCTGATAATATCCTTCAAACAGCAGTATTGAAAATGGATTGAAGAGGAAGAGTTTAGAATTAGGAAGAACAATTAGGAAAGTTAAAAGTGGGAATGACTATTTTCATCCCTCCACACACATTTTTTAATGATTTATCTGAATATATGTACACATAAAAATAGACATGTACACACATATATGAATGTATCTATTTTCCCAATGAGGATTAGGAGGCCCAGGGGAAAAATTGACTTAGCAATAGTCACAGGAATATTGCTGGCCTGACATGTTCAATTTTCAACCTTATTTACATATGTACAGTATGAAAGTCTGCCTCCAGTTTAAAGAAATTAAAAATAAAACCTTCTTAACACATCACACTATGTGATTGACAATTTATTCAATCCATCGTTAAGCTAGATCCTCCTGACCTTTAGAAAAAAGAGAAATCCTAAGCAAGACCTTTTTGAAGAAGAAAGTAAACTAATTTCCCCAGTTCAAGAGCAGATGTCAGTATCTTAAACCTGTGTCTCGAGAAGCTTGTTAGGAACTAACACGTCCCCAAAGAGTTCAAAGATCAAAGAAGAATTAGTTCATTGCCATATCCATTGCCATCTGCTTTCTAACATAGGAGTAGAGTATCTGTAAATCCTTTGGGGCTGTAGATAATAACACTTTCTATTTTACCTTTAAATTTCAAAAATGCTTTCCTTATTGTGCAACAATCATATGAGAGAGATTGTAGGGAAATGAGCTAAGACTCCCTATGCTGAGATAAAGTGAAACTTAATATCAAAACAGTTTGAAAGATTCTTAGCTAAAAGAAACAGTATATTAGAAAGAGTGAGAGATTTAAAGTCAGAACCTAGGCTTAAATTCTGGCTCATTACCTATGTGACCTTGGGTTTTATTCTTATAATCTGTTAAATGAGGGGGTCAGAAGATATGTTTCTCAAGGTTGCTTCTCTCTATATCCTGGATGGGATTTAGGACCTAGGATGCTAATGATGTGCCTGAGTTATCAATATCTAGTTCAAAATAAATAATTGACAAATTCACAATGACTATTTTCTTTGACAAACACTAGAGAAATACTAAATAAAATTTAAGGAAAGAGCTTACAGACAAAATGAAGGGATGAAATAGACACCAGTAATGTTAAATGTGAAATAGAGTTGGGTGAGCACATAATTGAGTTAGAAAAGGAAAAAGACAACTCACAATTAACCAGGAAAAAGAAAAATACTTCATGAAGTGAGAGAATGACACTGTCTGGCAGGTTAGACTGACTAGAGTTAGCTAGAATAAGGAGAATGACATCATTAGAGGTAAGGCACTATAAGAGAGAGAAAGAGAGGACCTCATAGTGGGCTTAGTCCTGAAGAGAATTTAGTCAAGATCAGCATAAATAGATCTTTTATAAAGGAAATTGACTCTTAGGGGTTTCTATCACCTAAACAGAGAAGTCAGAACAGAGAAGTAAAAGCAGGAACTCAGAGGGAAGGATGGAATGAATGTGCCTGACTAATCAATATCTTAAAAGATTGGGGGATAGATGATGGGGGTTCCTACATAATCTGTGAACTATCTGATCATAGAATTATTTGATGATAGTTTATTCTTGACTGGAAAAGAGTAAGTTACAACATAAAGAATGATAGGAGGTGAGAAGCACATAAGGCAAAGGTAGTCTATTTTGCATCCTATGGGAAGGAAATATGGCAAGTGGTAGGATTACAAAAACCTAGAAGACAAGGGATCACAGAACTGACTCTGGAAAAATCTGAAACTGAAAAAAAGTCAGACAATAGAACAAAAAAAGAATAAGTTCTTATTCTTAGCAGGATCAAGATTGACCACAGACACTTTGTTAGTTTTGCTTTTGTTTGAATCACCCTCTGTCTACATTATCCCATAGTATGTGGTCTTACTATGTCATCTACAGAGTTATCTCAACTAAACCTTTTTCCTGCATCTTTTTGTGGAAGTTAGAAGATGACTGTAGGCTCTTGAAGGGTATATCAGTGAAATTTTATCATTGGAATTAGGAAAACCTCAATTCAAATTCTTGTTCAGATACTCATTGTCTGCATATGTCTCCACATTTAGGAATGATAGCTCCTCTCTCACATCATTGTTATAAAGGCCAAATGAAAAATGGATATAAATGGCTTTGGTTTTTTTCCTTCTAGGATAGGGGTCTACACCTATGATTTAATATATAAAGTGATCTCCCTGGTAAAGAACATTCCTTTATCAAGATAGATCATTAAATACTCTGCAATTCATATTTTTTTGTGAATTTTAGTAAGTCAATTGATCATTTAAGTAATTTTCTAAGATAGTGATAGTTTAAGGTGTCATTGGTAGTTAGAAGGAGGATGCCAGAAAATCAAAGGAATGTGGTGGCAGCTCAAAGTATGAAAAATTGCATCAGGGATTCAGAATTTTGTCTTCTTGATAGGTTAATAAAATGGGATTATAATGAATATTTGTTAAGAATCATTCTCTCCATTTTCCAGTTGAAAAAACTGAAGATCTGTGACATGATAGGGATAAGTGATAGAGTTAGAATTGGAAGCCAGAGCTTCAGATTACAAATCCAACTGTCTTTCCACTATGCAGGGCTAATGCCCAACAAGAATTTTAACACATGGCTTTATTTTATTTCAGTTTTTCCTCTGAAAGACAAGCTGATTACATCAGCCAGACCCCCAACAAAAATAAATGTGAAGAAAATATTGCAAGGCTTCTTCTAGGGAACGCTAATGCTTTTTACACCTCAGCACTAAGGAACTTAAAATAAATTTGTTGTTGAATTGAAGTTGAGACCAAAGCTAATATTGCAATAGATATAGACCAGGGAAGTCCTATGTTCTGACATGATGTACTGCACCCAGAAATAATGCAATCTCTCCCTTATTTATTCTGCCTTGCAGAAAGTTGGAACTTTTCTTTTCTTACAGCCTCTTCCCTTTGGTTAATATGAATTTTTATTCCTTCTTTTACAGGGGATGCATAGCATTATCATCATCATCATACTTGATATTTAAATTAAGCTTTATTACCTACTGATACTATTTCTTTTGTTATTTAAAACAGTGCAATGGAAGATATAATAAATTTCAAGTCAAAAGGTCTGAATTAGAACTCTGATTCTGAAACTAGTTGTTTTTGTTTGTTTTGTTTTGTTTACTTTGAGCAAGTAATAATTTCTCTGACCCTCAATTTCTGTATTTGTAAGATGGGATGAATAGGATAGGATGAAATCTATTGTTACTTCTATTCTAAAGCTTATAATCTTATGAAACTGCCTCTATGGACATCAATTTGCTCATGTGTAAAGTGGTTATACTAAGATATTTCTAGGGTCTCATTTAATTCTAAATAATAGTATCTTTTGAACAGTGTTGTGGCAAAAACAGAACAATTAAATTAGCTCCTGAAATTCATAGGGAAAGAGTGATGGATTTGGAATTAGAGATTTTAGGTTTGAATTCAGGCTTTGCTTCTTATTATGCCTCTATGATGTTGAACAAATCAAAAAAAAAAAAAAAACAAAACTCAGTGAATTGACTTAAAGTCTCTAAGTGTCAGGTTTGTCATTTGCAAAACAGGGTGGGGTTGGACTGGATGATCTCCAAGATCCCATTCAGCTGTTTATCTATGATACTATTTTACAGATAAGTAAAATGAGTCTGAGTGGAGAAAAGATTTTTAAAGTCATATAAGTCATTAAGTTGACAGTCACTACAACTGCATACTTTAACACAGGCCTTAAGAAAGTTGTGCTTTTTCTTTCCATATTCTATGCTACAGAACCAAGAAATGAAATCATTGGAGTATTCTAAAGAATACTGGTGACACAATGTCTGTGATGACCATAGAGTAAAAGTAAAGCAAGGGGGAGGGGAGAGAAAAATAGAAAAAAAAAAAAAAAGAGCAGAAGAAGGAAGGAAAAAGGAAGGAAGGGAGGAGGAGATAGAGAAAAGAAGGAAGGAAGGGAGGAAGGGAGGAAGGAAAGAAAGAAGGAAAGAAGAGAGAGAGGGAAGGAGGAAGGGTCAAAAAAGGAAGGAAGGGAAATAGGAAGGAAGAAAAGGAGGAAGGGAGGGAGAAGGGAATAAGGAAAGGGAAAAAGAGGGAAGGGGGAAGGAGGGAAGGAGGGAAGGAGGGAATGGGGAAGAAGGGAAAAAGAAGACAAAGAGGAAGGGAGGAAGGGAGGGAAAAAAAGAAGAAAGGAAGGAAAGGAGGGAGGGAAAAAAAGAAGAAAGGAAGGAAAGGAGGGAGGGAAGAAGAAAGAAGAAATTATTTTGGAAGGTCACTGAGTACTCCTCTGCAAATCCAAATGATTTTTATTGCCCAGACAGTTTGGGTGGGGGAAGAAGAGACATCAGTCAAGGTCTTCAAATTTTCTTCAATCAACTAATATGTCTATTGTGTGGCTAAATAATGATAGATAACTAGAGTCCAACTTTCTATATTTGACCACTATATACATGAGCCATTAAGAAGTGCCACTATATTGGGGATGAATAACACTGGATCTTTTTTGCATTCCTACTGAGTTCCTCCAGCATACCCTAGTAGTAGTGAGAAGTCTTTTAAGTGTAAAGTGGTACAGCCTGTAGAGTCAGTCAGTGGCAGATGGGCAAGTGTGAAAGCTTCTATTTGAGATCTCACACTAGACAATGAGCATACACACCCGCCACTGGAATCGCACCCTGGAAGCAGATAGCTCTTAGCTGAAGCCCCCAAAATGACTACCCTCTAGCATTTGGCTCTTGCAACTGGAGCTTCAGGGGAGAAGTGAGGATTTTATTTTTCAGAGACTTCCTTTCAATAGATTCCACAAATGAGTACCATTCACTTTTAATATTTTAAAATGTGTTCAGAACATAAAAAGGCTGGTTTTACAGTCAGAGAAAAGGGTTTTAAAGAGTGGCAGCTAGGCAGCATAGTGCTTAGAGAACTGAACATAAAATCATAAAGACCTGAATTTGAATTTGAATTCAGATATTAGTGTCATTCTGAGAAAGTCACTGAACCTTTGTTTGCCTCAGTTTTCTCGATTGAAAAAAATATATAAATAATAATAGTATCTATTTGCAGGGTTGTGTGAAGATCAAGAGAATATTTGTAAAGCACTTAACATATTCCTGGTATGTAGTAGGCACTAAATAAAGGCTTATTCTGTACTACTCCTTTTTCCTTTCCCAAATTAGCCTATATAACTTCGGGCAAGTCATTTAGAATATCTAAATATTAACATATAATGTAAAATTAGGAACATGTTCTAACTCTAAAGGTCTTTTCCATCTCTAAGTCTACCATCATATAACTTGCTCTGTGAATCACCACTTTGTTAAAACTTCCATATCTTATGAGATTTATGATCATGAAGAGAAGAGTTTCCCTGACCCCTTCCACAAATTTGATCAAAAGTCCCAAATATCTGCACCTTAAGATTTAATCTTTCATGAGTTGCTGTGGACAAAAAAGAAGTGAATCCCTGAGTTTTCTGACAATGAACCTCTCTTAATTTAGCTTAGTTTGGTCTTAAGAACACGGTCTATTACTACTTTCTATTTTGTTGGCATAAGCTTTAAGAATGCAAGATTACCTCTATAGCATGACAAGGCAGTTGGAGAAGGCTTTAGTGAAGCCTTTTTCTAGGTGAGGTATATCTGTACTCAGACACTAGTTGTGCAGTTAGGCACTGGGGATGCAAAGAAAAACATGAAACATAAGTTAAATTAAATAGTTGCCCTCAAGGAAATTATATTCATAACCCTATATTTATACATGACTTTTCTTTCTCTCATTGGCCCATAGTACAGTTGCTAAATCTTATTTGTCTTATTTCCAAAATAAATTCTGAATTCATCCCTTCTTTTTACCCATGTAATCATCAGCTTAATTACAGTCTTTATCAGTTATGTATAGGTTATTTTATTAGCCACATAAACTGCTCTTAATCTCTATTGCTGTAATCTATTCTCCAACATAGCTACAAAAATACTCTTTCTAAATCATAAATCTATATAAATAAATAGTTTATCTCTCAGACCTGTGGAAGAGGAAGGAACTTATGACCAAAGAAGAAGTAGAGATCATTATTGATCACAAAATAGAAAATTTCTATTATATCAAATTGAAAAGTTTTTGTACAAACAAAACTAATGCAGACAAAATTAGAAGGGAAGCAATAAACTGGGAAAACATTTTTACAGTCAAAGGTTCCGATAAAGGCCTCATTTCCAAAATATATAGAGAATTGACTCTAATTTATAAAAAAAAAATCAAGCCATTCTCCAATTGATAAATGGTCAAAGGATATGAACAGACAATTCTCAGGTGAAGAAATTGAAACTATTTCTAGTCATATGAAAAGATGCTTCAATTCATTATTAATCAGAGAAATGCAAATTAAGACAACTCTGAGATACCACTACACACCTATCAGATTGGCTAGAATGACAGGGAAAGATAATGCAAAATGTTGGAGGGGATGTGGAAAAATTGGAACACTAATACATTTTTGGTGGAATTGTGAATACATCCAGCCATTCTAGAGAACAATTTGGAACTGTGCTCAAAAAGTTATCAAACTGTACATACCCTTTGATCCAACAGTGTTACTACTAGACTTATATTCCAAAGAGATCTTAAAGGAAGGAAAGGGACCTGTATGTGCAAGAATGTTTGTGGCAGCCCTGTTTGTAGTGGCCAGAAACTGGAAACTGAGTGGATGCCCATCAAGTGGAGAATGACTGAGTAAATTGTGGCATATGAATATTATGGAATATTATTGTTCTGTAAGAAATGACCAACAGAATGATTTCAGAAAGGCCTGGAGAGACTTACATGACCTGATGTTGAGTGAAATGAGTAGGACCAGGAGATCATTATATACCTCAATAGCAATACTATATGATGATCAGTTCTGATGGATGTGGCCCTCTTCAACAATGTGATGAACCAAATCAGTTCCAATAGAGCAGTAATGAATTGAACCAGCTACACTCAGCGAAAGAACTCCCAATTCCTCTATTTTTGTCTGCCTGCATTTTTTATTTCCTTCATAGATTAATTGTATACTATTTCAAAGTCTAATTCTTTTTGTACAGCAAAATAACTGTTTGGACATGTATACATATATTGTATTTTACTTATACTTTAACATATTTAACATGTATTGGTCAACCTGCCATCTGGGGGAGGGGAGGTGGGAGGAAGGAGGGAAAAAGTTGGAACAAAAGCTTTTGCAACTGTCAATGCTGAAAAATTGCCTATGCATATATCTTGTAAATAAAAAGCTATTTTAAAAAAAGCATGAATCTAATTTGGAGTTATTCCCAAAGGACTATAACACTGTGCATACTCTTTGATCCAGCAGTGTCTCTACTGGGTCTGTATCCCAAAGAGATCTTAAAAGAGGGAAAAGGACCCACATGTAAAAAACTACAGAGTTCTTTTTGAAGTGGCAAAGAACTGGAAATTAAGTAGATACCCATTCTTTGGACAGGATAAGTAATAGTATATTAATGTAATGATATATTATTGTGCTATAAGGAATGATGAGCAGGCTGGTTACCAGAAAATCCTGGAAAGACTTAAATGTATTGATGCTAAGTGAAATGAACAGAACAAAGAGAACATTATACATAGTAACAACAAGATTATGTGTTGATCAACTATGATGGACTTGGCTCTTTTCAACAATGAGGTCAATCAAAGCAAATCTAGTAAATTTGTGATGGAAAGTACCATCTGCATTCAGAGAAAGAAAAATGGAGCCTGAATGTGCATCAAAGCATAGTATTTTCAACTTTTTGATGATTTTGTTGTTTGCTTGTTTTTTTTTTCTTTCTCATTTTCCCCTTTTCATCTGATTGTTCTTATGCAGCATGACAAATATGGAAACATATTTAGAAGAATAGCATGTGTTAAATCTATATTGAATTGGTTGTTGTCTTGGAGGGGGAGGGGAGAAAAAGGGGGAAATTTTGGAACAGAACTTTTTGCAAGGGGAATATTGAAAACTATCCTTGAATACATTTGGAAAAATAAAATACTATTATTATTTTTTTAATTTAATTTTTATTTAATTTTATAATTATAACTTTTTTTTTGACAGTACATATGCATGGGTAATTTTTTACAACATTATCCCTTGCACTTAGTTCTATTCAGATTTTTTCCCTTCCTCCTCCAACCCCCTCCCCCAGATGGCAGGCAGGCTTATACATGTTAAATATATTACAGTATATTCTAGATACAATATATGTGTGTAGAACCGAATTTCTTGTTGTACAGGAAGAATTGGATTCAGAAGGCAAAAATAACAGTTTACACTCATTTCCCAGTGTTCCTTTTCTGGATGTAGGTGATTCTGTCCATCATTAATCAATTGGAATTGGATTAGCTCTTCTCTATGTTGAAGAAATCCACTTCCATCAGCATACATCCTCGTACAGTATCATTGTTGAAGTGTATAATGATCTTCTGGTTCTGCTCATTTCACTTAGCATCAGTTGATGTAAGTCTCTCCAAGCCTCTCTGTATTTCTCCTGTTGGTCATTTCTTACAGAACAATAATATTCCATAACATTCATATACCATAATTTACCCAACCATTCTCCAATTGATAGACATCCATTCATCTTCCAGCTTCTAGCCACTGTGAAAAGGGCTGCCACAAACATTTTGGCACATATAGGTCCCTTTCCCTTCTTTAGTATTTCCTTGGGATATAAGCCCAGTAGTAGTATGGCTGGGTCAAAGGGTATGCACATTTTGATAATTTTTTGGGCATAATTCCAGATTGCTCTCCAGAATGGTTGGATTCTTTCACAACTCCACCAACAATGCATCAGTGTCCCAGTTTTCCCACAGCCCCTCCAACATTCATCGTTATTTGTTCCTGTCATCTTAGCCAATCTGACAGGTGTGTAATGATATCTCAGAATTGTCTTAATTTGCATTTCTCTGATCAATAGTGATTTGGAACACTCTTTCATATGAGCAGAAATAATTTTAATTTCGTCATCTGAAAATTGTCTGTTCATATCCTTTGACCATTTATCAATTGGAGAATGGCTTGATTTCTTATAAATTAAAGTCAATTCTCTATATATTTTGGAGATGAGGCCTTTATCAGAACCTTTAACTGTAAAAATGTTTTCCCAATTTGTTACTTCCCTTCTAATCTTGTTTGCATTAGTTTTGTTTGTGCAGAAACTTTTTAATTTGGTGTAATCAAAATTTTCTATTTTGTGATCAATAATGGTCTCTAGTTCTCCCTTGGACACAAACTCCTTCCTCCTCCACAAGTCTGAGAGGTAAACCATCCCATGTTCCTCCAATTTATTTATGATTTCGTTCTTTATGCCTAAATCTTGGACCCATTTTGATCTTATCTTAGTATGTGGTGTTAAATGTGGGTCCAAAATATATAGAGAATTGACTCTAATTTATAAGAAATCAAGCCATTCTCCAATTGGTAAATGGTCAAAGGATATGAAGAGACAATTCTCAGATGAAGAAATTGAAACTATTTCTAGCCATATGAAAATATGCTCCAAGTCATTATTAATCAGAGAAATGAAAATTAAGACAACTCTGAGATACCACTACACACCTGTCAGATTGGCTAGAATGACAGGGAAAGATAATGTTGGAGGGGATGTGGGAAAACAGGGACACTGATACATTGTTGGTGGAATTGTGACTACATCCAGCCATTCTGGAGAGCAATTTGGAACTATGCTCAAAAAGTTATCAAACTGTGTATACCCTTTGATCCAGCTGTGTTACTAGTGGGCTTATATCCCAAAGAGATCTTAAAGAAGGGAAAGGGACATGTATGTGCAAGAATGTTTGTGGCAGCCCCCTGTAGTGGCCAGAAACTGGAAACTGAGTGGATGCCTATCAATTGGAGAATGCTGAATAAATTGTGGCATATGAGTATTATAGAATATTATTATTCTGTAAAAAATGACCAACAGAATGATTTCAGAAAGGCCTGGAAAGAATTACATGAACTGATGCTGAGTGAAATGAGCAGAACCAGGAGATCACTGTATACTTCAACAACAATACTATATGATGATCAATTTTGATGGATGTGACCATTTTCAATAATGAGATGAACCAAATCAGTTCCAATTGAGCAGTAATGAACTGAACCAGCTACACCCAGCAAAAGAACTCTGGGAGATGACTATGAACCACTACATAGAAATCCCAATTCCTCTATTTTTGTCCACTTGCATTTTGGATTTCCTTCACAGACTAATTGTACACTATTTCAAAATCTGATTCTTTTTGTACAGCAAAACAACTGTTTGGTCATGTATACATATATTGTATTTAATTTATACTCTAACATATTTAACATGTATTGGTCAACCTGCAATCTGGGGTTGGGGAGGAAGGAGGGGAAAAATTAGAACAAAAGGTTTGGCAATTGTCAATGTTGTGAAATTACCCATGCTTATGTCTGGTAAATAAAAACTTAAAAAAAATAGAATGAAAGGTCTTCTTTCTAAGCTTCCATTTGGCCTCACTACCTCCACCTGAGGTGACTAGATGACTACTATAGAACCAATGTGAGGTCACAGATTATCAGAAAGAAAATCTTCCTCTTTATTCTAAATATTCCTCACCACATTCCTCTCATATTCATTCTACCTATCATTACTGCTCCTATCCCCATGATTTGTTACATGGTCATAGAACATAGAAAATTAAGCATACAGTCCCTTATTTTTTTTAATGAACAGGACCTGTATTCTTCTACTTACTAGGATACAAAACATATAGAAGTAAAATATAAGGCTTTCCAGGAAGTCACCTAATATTATTTCAGTTTTCATGCCTTACTTCTGTAATGTCATTTCAGAAATCATATACCTATTTCTAGAACTATGATCTGGATATTTAATAAAATATTTAATAAAAGAAGTCAAGTTCTTGTACCTATACCAGTGCCAAAGCACCCACTTGTGAATACATTGTTATGAGATAATAGTATAATTTGTGGTTTTGACTTTTCTTTTAAAAATTTTATATTATATGTTTTATTACTTTAAAATGCTTTAAGTTCTAATAATCTATGAATATTTATAAAAATATATAAATAAAAATTAGATATAAAAATTTTGTTATTCATATCTACAATCTAGTTGGCACTAAAGTCCATTTCCAGAAGAAAATAGTGATTAAAGAAAAACATCAAAGAATGATAATGGTAATCATTTTGGGCCTTAATCTCTGTGACTTCCTTAAGATTAACAAATTATTTATTTAGCATTATATTATTGACTTGGATTTTTGTTAATTTTGGTATTATTGTAAATAGCTTCAATTTATATAAAATTTCAATTTCTTCTCTTTTTTCTTGTCTTCTCATCTTTTGTATGTTCCATATTCCCTTTAACCAAACTCCTACACTGCCAGATGACATTCTCCAATTAAGGAAACACTGCTAGACAATTGGTATTTTCTAGGACATGGGTGGGGAAGTGGGATGCGAGATGTGTGTTATTTTTACTTTCAATAGCAAAAACCACAGGGACATTCTGTTTGCAGATATTTCACTTTCTTCATCACACTGTGACTACAAACTGTGACATTTTTCAATAACAAGGGACATTTTGGTGGCTATATGTATGAAACAGAGAAGTAAAGAACCTAGAAAAGATGATGGTTTTCTTTGCTTTCAAGAATAGAGCTTTTGATTTATTAAAGTATCATTTTACCTGAATTGAAATAAAGGACCAATGTAGATTTATAGAAGGTTAGAGCTAGAAAATATCTTAGTATCACACAAAATTACACATTTTGGTTGGAAGATACTTCAATGGCTCTCTAATTCAATGATATGAAAAAAGAATGTCTTCTACAATATAATAATTAACCAGAATTGATAAAGTACTTTAAGATTTCCAAAGTGCTGCACAAATATCACTTTACTTATCCTCATAGCATCCTTGGGACATAAACATTAATTAACTTCATTTTACAAATTAGGAAACTGAGATAGACAGAAATTGAATTACTTATGCAAACTCATATAGTAAGTAAGAGTCTGAGGCTGGATTTGAACTCATATCTTTCTGACTCTAGGTTTATTGCTCTACTTAGTGCCCAATAAGGGGATCAATTAGTATTTACTTAAAAACCTTCAGTGAGGAGGAATCATTATTTCTTTACACTATTCTACTTGTTTTGACACAGCTAATGTTATCCAAAAAATATTTAAACTTTCCACAAAATAATTCCTTAGAAAAATGATGTAATAGCAACTAGTAATTCTACTAGTAATCTTAGTAATACATCAATTATTATCTATGTAGTGTGCCAGCTTTTAAATAGAAAGGATGAATGCTTTAACTTTTGTCATTCAGCATGAACATTATTTAACTTTAGTTTTATTGAATTTTAATGTTTTTGTTTTATACTGTTGTTTTATAGTTTATATATTTTTACATTAATGTGCTTTATTGAACTTCATACTGTATGTCTTTCCAGGTTTTCTTTTTTTCAGAAACACTTCATTTTTTGCTGTTCCTGATATAATAATATTCAATTATATTCATATCTGTGCCCCTGAACAAGTCATTTAGTCCCTCAGTATTCAGTATAGTCAACTTTTTTTAAAGCTAAAAGTTGCTAAGATGTGAGTTTGCATTGGTAGAGGGAAATTCTTTACCTTGTTTTTTTTTTCTTAATGAAATCACAAATTCAGCCTCTATTCCTGTCCCTATACACAAATAACACAATTCATTATTCCCCAGTCATTGAATACATATTGTTTCAAGCTTTTAGTTATTATAAATATTGTTGGCGTGTATCTTTTTTTCTAACAGAAAGTCCTTTTCTTGTTTCCATTAGCCTCTTTGGAATATGAACCTCATAGAAGGATGAACCCTTAAGCAATTTTTGTTATATAATTACAAATAGTTTTCCAGAGTGGTTGAACCAACCCATTGTTCTACTAGCAACAGATTAATAATATACCTTTTATCTAATCAGTTTTCCCCTCATAAAATTTTCTTGTATTTTCAAGTCTCTGCTAATTTATTGGGTATGAGGTGCTAACTTAGTTGTTTTGTTTGTATTTTTCTAACTTAATAATGCTTTGAACAATTTTTCTGAAGAAAATTTTAAGGGCATGTATCTTAACCCTATCATTTTATAAAGAAGGAAACTGATGTCCCAAAGAAAGAGGTGGAGATTTTATCTGATAGGAGAACTGACTTCCCAACACCAGCTAATTTAAAATAAGAACTAAAATTCAAATAATTTAATCAAAAAATCCAACCAAAATCCTAAATTATATTCCGAGGCTATAAAACATCATTGCTTATAAGTCCTCGCACCTGAATTAATATTTCTTATTTTTTTCCTATGACATATCATCTAGCTGTCCATATTTACTTTCTGATTTCAAATAGCAAGAAAGGTAAGTGGTACAATGAAATTTGATTATAGCCTATGTAAAAGAATTGAGATATAGTTTGGGATATATATAATATGTGTATATAGATTGTATGTATATATGCATATATATGTAATATATGTATATATCAAAGAATTGAAAATCCTATTTGATTTCTTGCCTTTCTCTTTCCTTCTCTCCATTTTTTTCTCACTCACAACCCACCTCACCGCACTGCCTTTTTTCTTTCTTCCCTGTTTTCTAAATAGATTTGGCCTCCTGCCAGTTATTATCATGAACTGCTTCCTCTGGCTTGAAGCCAAGATGCTGATAGTTTAGCATAAAACCAAAATGGATGGTTTATGCCCTATGTCCTTCCACTCTCAATTATATCTTATGAGTAAGACAAGCACCCATAATGCCCCAAATGTTGAAAAAAAGCATCCTCATCAAATGGGGACAAAATCACTGTAAAGCGTATGGAGACAATTATAAGACTCCCACAAAATTTCTTTCCAGAATTGTTTTTATCATTGTTTTTTAATGGAGATTGAGCAAATCATCTTAGGCAGAAATAGGTTTGCTTTGACTTGCTGAAATTTTCCTTTTGTCTAGAAGTTTGGTCTCCAGTACCTCATAGCTAAGCATTATATTGAAAGTCTGGAATCTATCATTCACTATTTATGTTGGGTAAATCAATTCAGTTTTCTGAGCACATAGTTTCATTATTTGTCAAACAGGAATAATAATACATAGCTACTTATAAGATTGTAACAGGAATGTAGAAGAAAATGTAGATGTCTACATTTTACAGATTTACAGATGTGGAACTCTTTTTTATAAAAGAGTAACTAAAGCTCCGAAAGATTAATGATTTGTCCAATGTCACCCTGGTGGTAAATAGTAAATAGTTTGGGAGAAGAAAAAGAGAAAGAGGAAATTATTTATTAATCACTTACTATGTGGCAGGCGCAGTCCTAAACATTTTATTAATGTTATGTATTTTGATCCTCAAAGCAACCCTGGGAGATGAGTGCCATTATTATCCTTATTTTTATAGTTGAGGAAATTGAGATAGAGCTTAAGTTACATGTTCAGGGTCACACAACTAATGGCTGAATTTGAATTAAAACTCAGATCTTCTTGATTTCAGGTCCAATTTTCTTTTCACTGTACCTGGAGTTAAAAAAAAAAGTACCACTCCTTTCACTATATCTTAATGCCTCCTATAATTTGAATAAAGGGATTTGTAATTTTAAATAAATGTTCCAATATCAACTGTTATCAAATCTCCACAGAATTCCATCATTCCCCATCATGGTATGAAGTTAACCATGAGTTCTCAAAAGCTAAAAGGGCAAACACAACATTTGAAAGAATCTACCGTGCTGGAAAGGTTTATATTAGATTTATATTAGATAAGCCTACTAGTAATTGATGGATCTTTGGCAATTAATGTAACAAAAGTACAAAATGCTACAATATCATGTACAGACCTTTCTGTGTCTTCAGTAAAAATTGCTAAGTCACAGAATAGAAATCAGAAGGGCTTATGGTTCACAAAGTAGTTATATTTAAAAAGAAAATGAATTTAACCTCTGTTTCTCTAAAGGTGAAATGCTTATGCTCAAACTAAAAAGTTGTCAGACTGAGGAGAAAACTGAATTATCCTAATAATTACATTTTTGCTAAAAATGAAATCATAACAAAGAAGGAAGTCCCAACTACAAGGAACAATGACTCACATGTTCTACTTGGAGAAGTAAATAAAGGAATTGTCGGAGACAGTCTTATCCTGTATCTAAGAGAAATAAGAAGCATCCATTATCTCATGGGATACTTGGTCATCTTGCTTAACAGTGCTCCTGATAAGTATATGCAAAAGATCATTGGAAAGATAATTGGCAACATCTGTCACAGAGGTAAGGTGACAGAGAAATTTGTTGAAGAACTTGTTAAGACCCAATAAATTTACTTAGCTTATATTTTCCTATGCAGTGACTTAGATATAAAGAACATAGAAATTTGGAAAAAAGTGGAAAGGTCAAAGGCTATCATGAATTCTTGTTCTTTTTTTTCTTTCTTTGCAACATATACACTATGTATGTATATATACATATATATATATTATATGTGTGTGTATGTATGTGTATGTATATATATAATGTATGTATATATATACATGTACATATATATACATAAAATAAATGTGTATATATAAAATAAATATGTATATATACCATCATTACATATATGCACATATATGTATATATTGGTTTTATGTATGTATACACATAAGTATTATAATATTTCTCCCAACCCTCAAGTCTTTTCCCACTTTAATCCATTTTCCACTTACATTTGAAAATAATCTTTTTTAAAATGCAGGTCTGACTATGTCATCCTTTTGCTTGACACGTAGTATCTTTCTATTACTTTGATGATCAAATATAAAACTCTCTGGACAGGTGCTATGTTAGAGGGAAAAAGTTGATTACATGAGAGATGTTTCAATGGAAGAAGTGGCAGAACCTATTTGGATAAGTGGTGTGAGAATGAGAAATAAGTTAAGGATTAATAAGTTAAGGATACACTTAAACCTGTTTGATTAAGAGAATGGTTGTAAGGGGATGAAACTCTTGTGTCAATGCACTGAGGTGGGACAATCCAGCACTTGAGGCTAATTACCGAGTGGACAATACTCTGTAAGAATATGCTTGGAAAATGGCTCTTCCCACTATTCTGTGCTGGCCAAATTGTTTGGTGTATACAGAGAATTGTGGGAGGGACTAGGAGGTGCAGGGAGATGAGTCAGGGTCACTTCTGCAAGAGAAATGAGGAGGTAAGGTTGCAGAGATCCTACGTGTCCACTCTCTTCACTTCTACTGCTAAAGACCAAGAATAAAGACTTTTGCTTATCCTAAAGTTGGTTGATTCTAAGGTATCCAGGGTGCTAATGCCATTGCCACAAATGGTAGTTGTTAGGTTCTTACTAAGTACTAAGTTAGTACTTAACAATTCTCTGGTTCCACCCTTTAAGGGGAGTTTTACCCCTGTGAACTTCTGGGGAGGAGCTTACATGTTTAAGAGGAGCAAGTTCATTGGTTGAAGCATTTTTTCCCAGAAGCCCCTGAGTTATTCCACGCCCATTCTCTGGGAGGATAAAAGAAGCAATATTGAGCAAGAGAGAGGAGAGTCTACTCTAGGTCAGAGTTGGCGGCTCTCTATAGGAAGAAGAATCTGGCCGAGAGATTGAGTTGAGACAGCAGATCTCCTCCCAGAGATCCATCGGCAGTTTCTGGAATCAACAGAACTTTACAGGTAGTGATCTTGACAGTAGTAGGGAAGTACAGAAGAAAAATGTATAAAGTAGGTAGAGTTTTAGAAATGTCAAGTTTAATATGTCTGTAGGATATTCCTTTGAATCATCAACTAAGAAGTTGGATGAAAGATAAAGGGTATGAGAGAAGTTAAGATTGGATAAATTTATTTAAGAATGATACAATATAAATATAATAACTCAATTTATAAAAACTGATAAGATCACCAAGTAAGATAGTATAGAAGAGACTCCCCAACATAGAGCCTCAGGAGTCACAAATAGTTATTGAATATGACCTGAATTTTCACTGATCATTTGCTAATAACAAATGAAATCGATGAATATTTAGGGGAAAAAAATGAAATACCCTTATTAGGAGTATATGATATAGGAAATTTAAATAATTTAATTTCAAGAAAAAAACCCTGAACTAATCATAAAGTTCTCCCAACAAAGAATAAATTTAGGTTTTAGAAGTTCTATTTTTTAAATTCTTTTTTTTAATTAATTAATTAATTTATTTATTTTATAATTATAACTTTTTTTTTTTGACAGTACATATGCATAGGTAATTTTTTTTTCAACATTATCCCTTGTACTCCCTTCTGTTCCGAATTTTTCCCCTCCTTCCCTCCACCCCTTCCCCTAGATGGCAGGCATTCTCATACATATTAAATATCTTATAGTATATCCTAGGTACAATATATATGTGCAGAACCAAATTTTGTAATTGTATTCGGAAGGTAAAAAACTTGGGTCCTCTTGAATTCAGGGCTGGTCCTCTATCCACTGTGCCACCTAGCTGCCCCCAACTCAGCCCTAAAGTCAGGAGGACAAGTCACTTAACCCCAGCCTCAGGGGGGGAAAAATACATATAGATAAATAGTGCTCGTGTGTATCACTTATGCAGATACAGAGTGTTAGTACTTTCCTTAAGTAAACCATTCTTCTGATTTCTATGTAGAGTGATCTTTATGTAATGAGAATTTGGCCCAACCGCTGTCTTCACTTAACCTACATAACAAAGTCATACAAAAATATAACTTTACATAAGTCATAAAATGTACTAAAATGCACTGATATTAAATACTGGAGAATGAAAATAAATGGAATTATGAAATGAAAGGCAAAGTTCATAAGTTATATGCAGTATTATATAGTGAAATTTATTTTTTAAATTCTAGAATAATTTCAATATCTAAAAATTGTTTACAAAAATATGGAAATAATTCATCCTACCAAAGTCCTTCTCAGATCAAAATATGTTCCTATTATCTAAACCAAGAAGAGATAAATCAGAAAAAGAAAACAATGAAATAAGTTACCTAATGAATATTATCATGAAAATGCTGAATGAAATATTATCAAAAGAACTAAGATTATACACTATAACCACATTGAATTTATATTAGGACTTTGTGATTGCTTAAATATTTTTAAAAGATTATAAGCCTAATATATGATATTATGAACAACATAATAAATAACATTAATATGTCAGTTGATACAGAAAAAATATTTGCCAGAATATATTACTTTATGTTAAAAATATTATAAACGAAAAGGAGAAAATTGATCATCTGACTATTGTACATACCTTATGTAGCAAACTTACAAGAACTGAACAAAACTCAAATAGGGTGGGAAGAAATAAATGGGTTGTGAATTAGATCATTAAAGGGAACATTCACATAAATAAAAGCAAATTCATTTAAGTAAACTTTTTGAATATATATATATATATATATATATATATATATATATATATAAAATGGTTTGTAAATTACTTGAACATGTAATCACTCTGATATTGTTTCATTTTATGATAGCAATGTTCACTTGTGTGTATCTGTGTGCTTCTGCTGACATATCTTACTTAGATCATCTGATTTTGACCATATAAAATCAAATCGAGCTGGTATGACCACCCTTAGCTTGCTAATTGAGCATGAAATTTCATGTCATATAAATTTCATTTTTCTTTTTTGTGCGTTTCTAATTTGTGTGATTGATTAGTGAGAAAACTGTAATTCTTTGAGTATACTTCAATAACTTTTAAGCATAATCAAGTGGCTTTTGGAGTCAAATATATTAAGGTGTTAAAACATCCAGGATCATTGAAACACACAATGTAACAGTATCAGTCTCAGTGAAGAATAACTGAAACTGAGGTAGAAAAAAAATAAAATAAAAGGATTTGGCAAACTGTTGCTGAGAAACAGCAATAAATAAAGACATTCAGAGGGGCCTATAAACACAAAAGGTGATTCTGAATTTTTCACAGAATAGTATAGGATTCTCAAAAATGAAAGAACAGTGAAAAGGCTAGTAAAAACAAACACAAATAGCTGCTCATCATTGCTATGAAAAAACCCAAAATGTTATGGCTAAGTAAAAAAAAAAAATGCCTAGAGTAAGGGAAATTAGTAAAAATTAATTTTTACTGATAAAATTTCCCTTTTCACTCAAGATTTTAGCAAAATGATTAACAAAAGAAGTTCAGTAAAATTTAATCTTCACTATATGGTAAAAAATTTATCCCCAAAACATTTAGTGGATTTTTGTCTCTATTAAATTGTTTCCTATTAAAGGAAAGAGGAACTTTGATGAACATATTGGCAAACTGAGAAGCAGAATTATGCCCAAATTACAGAAATTCTCAAGTTAAAATGGAATAATGAAATAGCCTCATTCCTACACATAATAAAATGTTAAAGAATTTATCTAGGAGATGGAGACAAATGGGATTCATTGATAATAGAACTCGCCTGATTTAAAGCTCACTTAAAAACTTATGGACTATAATCAAGGTTTGTCTTGGGAAAATGAACTGTTCATCAACAGTACAGTCAATATTCATTTTTATAAAAGTGTGTCTTTGTTTATGAATCATTTAAAAATGTGTCAAAATTTTATTAGTACAGTACCATATCATGTCAAAAAAAAAAGTAATTGAAACAAAATGAGGACTTAGATGATAGTTGTTTTTTTTTTTTGTTTAATAGGAAAAAGAAAGGTTTGTTACATGAATTGCTTTAGTTTATTCCATTTTTTTCCACACCACTATTTTAAATGCTTACATATTAATCTTCCATAACACACATATGATATCAAAATACACTTTTCTTTTAAAGGAAACAACTGCATATTTTTTTCATTTGATAGTTTTTATTTACCAGATATATGCATGGGTAATTTTACAACATTGACAATTGCCAAACCTTTTGTTCTAATTTTCCCCTCTTCCCCCTCCCCATAGATGGCAGGTTGACCAATACATGTTAAATATGTTAAAGTATAAATTAAATGCAATATATGTATACATGTACAGACAGTTATTTTGCTGTACAAAAAGAATTGGACTTTGAGATAGTGTACAATTAGCCTGTGAAGGAAATCCAAAATGAAGGCAGACAAAAATAGAGGGATTGGGAATTCTATGTAGTGGTTCATAGTCATCTCCCAGAGTTCTTTTGCTGAGTGTAGCTGGTTCAGTTTATTACTGCTCTATTGGAACTGATTTGGTTCATCTCATTGTTGAAAATGGCCACATCCATTAGAATTGATCATCATATGGTATTGTTGTTGAAGTATACAATGATCTCCTGGTACTGCTCATTTCACTCAGCATCAGTTCATGTAAGTCTTTCCAGGCCTTTCTGAAATCATTCTGTTGGTCATTTTTTATAGAAGAATAATATTCCATAATATTCATATACCACAATTTATTCAGCCATTCTCCAATTGATGGGCATCCACTTAGTTTCCAGTTTCTGGCCACTACACAGGTTCTTGCACATACAGATCCCTTTCCTTTCTTTAAGATCTCTTTGAGATATAAACCCAGTAGTAACACTGCTGGATCAAAGGGTATGCACAGTTTGATAACTTTTTGAGCATAGTTCCAAATTGCTCTCCAGAATGGCTGGATGTAGTCACAATTCCACCAACAATGTATCAGTGTCACTGTTTTCCCACATCCCCTCCAACATTCTGCATTATCTTTCCCTGTCATTCTAGCCAATCTGACAGGTGTGTAGTGGTATCTCAGAGATGTCTTAATTTGCATTTCTCTGATTAATAATGACTTGGAGCATCTTTTCATATGGCTAGAAATAGTTTCAATTTCTTCATCTGAGAATTGTCTCTTCATATCCTTTGACCATTTACCAATTGGAGAATGGCTTGATTTCTTATAAATTAGAGTCAATTCTCTATATATTTTGGAAATGAGGCCTTTATTGGAACCTTTGACTGAAAAACTGTTTTCCCAGTTTATTGTTTCCTTTCTAATCTTATCTTCATTATTTTTGTTTGTTTTCAATTTGATATAATCAAAGTTTTCTACTTTGTGATCAATAATGATCTCTAGTTCTTCTTTGGACATAAATTCATTCCTCTTCCACAGATATGAGAGGTAAACTATCCTATGTTCGTCTAATTTATTTATAATCTCATTCTTTATGCCTAGGTCATGAACCCATTTTGACCTGATTTTTGTGTACAGTGTTAAGTATTGGTCAATACCTAGTTTCTGCCATATTAATTTCCAATTTTCCCAGCAATTTTTGTCAAACAGTGAGTTCTTATCTGTAACGTGCTCTCCTGGCAGTTACAATTTAGTCTGTCCTAGACCCACCAGAGTACCTTTGACCACTGTCCTTTGCAGTGTGAGCTCTACCGGCTCGCCTCCTCTGAGGCCTTCTAAGGTCTCTGGCCACAATCTCTTGAATCTATAGCTTAATAACCGGTAGCGCACTCAAGAACAACCACATGTAATCTTAAAAGCCTTTATTATACCTACTCACATAATGCCCTAGCTGATGCCCTGACTTGTTGGTTCCCAAGTGAACACCTGGTCAGAAGACCCACGTGTTCACTACCAAAATCCTTACCTCTTTCGGCTACCCATCTTGGCTTGGCCACCCAGGCTAGGAGCCAGGGTGAACAGCACGAGGTTAAAGAGGGCGGTTGCTGCTTGCAGTGGGCTTACATAGGGCCTGTGAGGTCACACACACAGCCAATCAGCGAGAGAGTCACCCATTACAAAACTATCTCAATATGGCCAGGATCCCGCCCAAGGGCAGTCCTAATATCCACAGAAATTATTCTGGGCCTCAATCTCCCGAGCACTGTGTCCGCCCATTTAAAGGGCCCTTACACTTATCCCCAAAGCTGGGCTCCTTGGGTTTGTCAAACACTAGATTATTAAAGTTTTTGATTATTTTGTCCTTTGGACCTAACCTATTCCACTGATCAACTATTCTATTTCTTAGTCAATACCAAATGATTTTGGTAACCACTGCTTTATAATATAATTTTAGATCTGGTACAGCTAGGCCACCTTCATTTGATTTTTTTTTCATTAATTCCCTTCAAGGGAAATTTTAAAAATGAAATAAAACTAAGTAGGTTTCTATATTATAAAATATTCATTATCAGTAAAAAGATAGGAAAGATCACCAATGGAATAAGTACTATTTCAAAGTTAATGCATAGAACAATTTAGTATTAAATAAATGCAAGAACACAAAATACTAGAGGAACTATGCATTTTTTTAAATGTTAGGAAAACTGGACATATTGGTAGAAAATGTAATTATACACAAATTTTATAACCATACACTAAAATGAAGTCAAACAGATGAATTGTATGACTGAAAAGTTGTGCAAATTTTCAAAGTTAAAGAAAAATCAAATATTCTACCTAGTTAAATTCAATTAGGAAAAATAATTAACCTGATTCAATATAGGAAAAATTATAAAAGAGAAAAATAGATTATGTTGATTACATAGAAATTAAAAATTTGAGATATCCCATGTTACTTGGATTTAGAGTAAAGAAGACCTGCCTTCCAATCCTGCATTATATATTTACTAGCTGTATGGTCTTGAGCTAGTCATAATGCCATGAACCCAAACCAAGTCTTTTTACCTCTCTAAGCCTCAGTTTTCTGGATAATCCAAGGTCTTTTCTATCTTTTAAAATATGCTCCTGTGTGAAACTATTTTCTAATATGTAAGTGGTCAAAGGATATCTAGATAGTTCTCACATCAAGAGCTTCCCACCTCTACAGGTGCCCACAGCCATCAGCATTCCAGCCTCACTGCTTTTGCACTCATCAGGTGTTTTGGATCCTTCTTGTATAGCCGTGTATTTATGCAGTACCGCTGGGTCTGGTGTTCCTAATCAGCCTAGGTTCATTCAGTCTTCCTAGAGTCAGACCTTCAACTTTGCATATTGTCCAGAAGGTGAAATTTTCTGTGGTTCCTCTTGATCTCCAGACAAACCCAGCTAGCCCCTGGGCTACCCATTCAGTGTTTTTGTGCAGCCAGCCCAGAGGTGTTTGCACTTCACACTAGTTAATCTTGGCCCGGGGTCTTTCTTCAGATCTTCTTGGGTTGTGCCAGGAGGACCCTTGTTCTCCCCCACATCCTCTTGATCTTTTACCAATCTAAGTTCACCCTAAGGTGCAAATTTATTCTGTTTGTAAAGAAAATCTGGAGAGCTTGAAATACTGACCATTTACTGCCATGTTCCCAGAATCTTCCACAATAATATTTTTAATGATTAGGAAATAAATAAATACATTGTGGAACAACAACATAATAAAATAGTATTGTATGGTAAAGAACAAGAAGAGTACAAAGAAAGATAAGAATACTTACATATAAAATGATATGAAGTGGGAAGAAAATCAATCAAAATAGACTGGGAAGATTCATACACAATAAAACTACAACTATATAAAGGAAGAGAAATAGAAAGTTAATACATATTTTCATTTATTTTATCAATTAATAAGTAGAATAAGTAGTGGAATTAATAAGAATAAATAATTAATAAGTAATGAGTAGAATAAGTATCAATTAATAAGTAGTATCAGTTAATAAGAATAAGAATATACAATTATTTATCCTTTTTCATTGCTTTTTCTTTACTGTTCCTAGGTTTAGAGATTTTTTTTCCTTTTGTAAAAATACAAATATATGACTGTAGCACATTTGATATGTATGGGATTGCCGGTCATCTGGGGGAGGGGGTGGAGGGAGGGAGGAGAAAATTTGGAAAAATTAATACAAGGGACAATGTTGTAAAAAACAAAATATTACTCATGCATATATACTATCAAGAAGGATTGTAATTATAAAATTAATAAAAAATATATATATATGAACAGTTTTGTTTGAAAATTTGTTGCTTTGCAGCTTTTGTTTAAGCTGCCTAGCATATGATTGGATGAAAAAAATAACCAAGTAGAGTCTTAGATTCATTTTTGTCAGTTTTCTTCTGTTTTTCTCCTATCTTTTCCATCTTAACTAATGTAGCAGAGTGAAAATCATCAAATTTGCCATTTTGATTCAAGAAGTCTGGGTTTTTTGTGTTTTTTTTTTTGAGAAATCCTCAAAGTTCTAGAAACTACTACATAATATAGGGTTTTGCATTAAAGTTACAATTAAAGAACAGTACTTATCAAAGAGAAACTTTATGATGCTGAATTACATTTTGTATATCTAGATATTTCAAAACACAAGGAATCTAGTAGTAGTAATATAAAATAAATCAAATGTTTATCTTGTCACCTTCGCATGTGTGTATATATATATATATATATATATATATATATATATATATATATATATTTATATATATATATATATATATATTTATATATGTGTATATATTAATGTCTTCTGACATGGCTAGTATTTACACATGTACTATTTTTGGGGGAGGGAAGAGTATTACCAATAACATTTACTATTTAAATTTAGTGGCCTAATACATTTCTAGTTAGATTTTGACTACAACTTAATTTTAATTCATCTATAAATCTGAAACTCCAATATTTTAGTCCCATGCATTACAAATTTTACCCTAATGTAAATAAACAATAGATTTATGACACAGAAAGAGATAATAAGCTGGACTGGTGGGGGAAATAATAAATATTTCCACTCAATGGATATAAGAAAGGAGGTATTTTAGCCATAGTTCCTGAAAAAGAGAGCAGAGATTTCCACTTGTTTCATATATAAACTAAATATTGAACAATTGAACTAATCTTAGCTCAATGCAGATATTAAATGGAATGAACATTTTTGAACAGCAACATAAACTAAAAAAAAATATTATTTATGCTTTCTCCTGAAGAAATACTTAATATTTCTTCAACATCACAGATATACAATTAGGTTTTTTTTCCCTTTAGGCCAACTAAATTATCAGTTATTTGATGGTACTGACATATTAGAATGTGGGAGGAAAGGAAATAAGCTATAGAGGAAAACATCACCTTTCAATTCTATTCATCAAGTGCTTCCTCACTTGAGACCAAGTGACAATCTGTCCCAGTTATTTTAGAAGAAAATAAGATGTTCTTGAAGTACATATAGTCATTAAGGTCCCTTCTAACTCTGGGATTTTATGATTCTTTAGGAAAAGTAAATTAATTTTTTCCCCAATCATTTGTATAAACTGCTAACTTACCATAAAGCCCTTTAACTGATTCTATCCTAGGATAAGAGTAGGGGATTATGGAAGAGACCTAAGGTGGACCTTTTCTTTTGCATGAAGAGGTTGAAATCCATGGAACCCAACATTAGAAAAAAATATCATTTGATATCTGATTTGGGGCATTTTCTAGAAGAAAATATATGTTGTATTTGACTTTTTTTTCTGTCCTGGTCTCCATCTTTTTGAAAGGTTTCAATTTATCTACATCAGTCCTCAAATATGGCACCCACAATTGTGAACTGCTCCAGATGTGGCCTGGACTGTGTAGAGAATAGTGAATCTATGCACTTTCTTTTTTCTTTTCTGTCTAATCAAAGATCAGATGAAAGGAATTACTTTCTGAGTTTCTGAGTTTAAAACTCTGAAGAATTCCCATTTCCAATTTGAGGGAGCTAGGGAAAAGAAAGCATATGAAAGAGGAATGTGTCAGATGGTGCAAGAGAGAATGGACTGAGCCAAAGACTTTAAACCAAGACATGCAGAAGATACATGGAACTGATGCAGGGTGTTTGCAGTTATTGTTGCTGAGAACAAAATGGGTTATTCCCTCTTCACTTTCCCTTCCCTTTACTCTTAAATTCTTCCATATGATGAGCTCTGAATGTATATCCTTAATCCTTGTCTTTTTAAGTACTAATTTGTCCTTCTATTTCAATGTTCTCATAGGAACAGCTTTCCTAAGAGTAGTTTTTTTTTCTTGTGTTATTTGTATACACCTTTAGAGGATAAATGTTATTGATATTGTTGATGTTAGATGTCTGTGCTTCTTATAAATTCCATAAACAGTTTAAAAGTTACCTTTTCCCCTCCTTTGGTAAGGAAATTATAAGCGAAACAACATTGACAAAAGACTGGATGTTCAATAGTCATCTTTGGAGAATATTTTTTATTTAAAGGGACATTTATTGAAGCTAGCAGCTGAGCTAGCATACCGAATGAGACAAGGAATCTCTCTGTCTCCCTCTCTCTTTTTCTCTCTCTGTCTCTTTCTTTCTCTGCCTCTGTGTCTCTCTGTGTCTCTCTTTCTCTCTCTCTCTCTCTCTCTCTCTCTCTCTCTCTCTCTCTCTCTCTCTCTCTCTCTCTCTCTCTCTCTCTCTCTCTCTTTCATGCTTCCCTCAGAATTGATGTACCACTGTTCCAGGAATCAACAGATATTTCTTACTAAACATTTTCCTTTATGAAAACATGTAAAGCTTCATTTATTTGATCCAATGCTTTGTCCTTGCTGAGTTTACTTTTCATGATATTGTTAAAACAACTTTTTGTTGTTATTGTAATAGTTGAATGTTAGATAGTCTACAAGTATCTCATTTTGTTGCAGTCCTTAGTCTGAACCATCTGAACAGTCTTGGCCCCAGAACAAGGTATCTCCTACTAATGAAAGTCCATGTCATATAATCTCATTAAATTGATTGGAGAGCCCCACTGCTACAATGTGTATGATAACTGAACACCTGGGAAATTCTCTACATATTTGGTACTTAATAAATGGTTGTTGGATTTAATTAAATGTCTGTCCCTCTCCATTTGTTTTATCCTGTCATTACGCTAGGGACCAGTACAAAAATTATATTCTCCATGAAATTCTTTCTTATCTCTCTGTCTCTCATTTTCTGTCTCTCACTGTCTCTGCCTCAATCTATCATCTATCTATCTATCATATCTATCTATATCTATCTATCATGTCTGTCTATCTATCATATTCTCTATCATGTCTGTTTGCATATATGTATCTATGTATCATATTTTCCTGTCTATATGTAGCTACTATGTCTGTCTGTCTATCTATCATTTCTATTTATCTCTATCTATCTATCTATCTCTCTATCCATCTATGTCAGTCCATTTATTCATCGGTTTGCCTGTCTATCTATCTATATCTGCTATCCCCCCAGTAGCAACAATAGTGTACAGAAAATGTTTATGCACTTAATGAAATACCATCCTGACTTGTTTCCTTTTACTTATTTGATAGCATTTTAGATCTAGCATTGGGGGAGGAAACCTCAGGTATTGAATCCTATTTTATAGAGGAGGGAACTGAGGAATATCATTCATGATAGCATCATGAATATCATTTATGTAGAAAGACTCAAAGGTAGAGCTTGAATCTATTGCCAGTGCCAATATTGTTTTCTCTGTAAAACATTACTTCAGATTTCAGAAGAATTGGAATTATTAACAATATGGTAGGTTAGAATATTGGATTCTCCACTTTTGGTTGCATGACTCTGAGAAAGCAATATTTATCTAAGTCTCATTTTACTTCCTTGTACAATGGAATAAAAATCCATATTCTGCCTAGTTAGTTGATATAAATATCATACTTGATTACTTTAAGAATTTGTGATTTCATGACACTAAACTGAATCCACTGATCCATCCAATTTTAATATTCAGTATCCCTAAATTGTTGTGACCAAAGGAATTCAGAATCTACTGGCAAACCTTCCTGAACTCTGAACTAGGCTGGTGTTTAAATGACAGACGCAGAGTCTGTCACTAGACTTATAATTGAATTATGCCAACTTGGCATAACCTAGCAGACTTTGCACTCTTCTGGAACAGACTTGAAAAGCTTTGGGTCCTCTCCACACCACAATGAGACATTGGCAAAAGACATCAGTGGAAGAAAGTTGTGAGAAACTGCTTTGTAGACTGTAAAGTGATACAGTAATGGGAACAATTAGTATTATGAATTCCAATAAGTAGCTGAGGTACAACCACTGGATGAGAAGCTCAAAACTTCTCTAAAGTCAGAATAAGAAAGAAGAGGATGCCATGCTGACTAAGTCTGGGTCATGATTGGGGATAGGGATCCATGAAGGCAAAAATCCAAACCCAGAGCCAATTTCTAAGAGAGGAATTGCCACACATAGAGTTTCCCTTGATTTCAAAGAGCAATGGGGAGTTAATATGGATTTGGTGGGAAAGGACTTTGAAAGAAATTGTGCAAGTTATTAAGTAGAACATCATTAATATAGACATGTCTGATGTAGTATATTAACAGAAATAATACACACACATGCACACACACATATGTATGTACATGTTTGTGTATATGTATGATATACTATCCAACTGGCAATTTAGAAAATATTTAGCTTGAAACTCATTGTGGTAGAAGCATAGAGTATTGAAGCTAGAAGGGCTCTATGGAAACATATAGTCCAGACCCATAATCTTGGATTCTGATTGGATATCATCAGCCTTATATCCTATTGCACATAAATTGTCACATCTTATTTCCTTTTATTACAGCAATCACCAGCTTTATAAATAAGTAATTTCAAGAAGTTGCTGATGTAGTTAAAAGTACAAATAAAAAAAAAAACACATGAAATATTTGAGAATTCAAGAAAAGAATATATATTGATCTAATGTTGAAACTGTGAACCACATCTAGCTAGTAAATCACTTGGTGTCAGAGAGATGTCAATTTCATGGTTTAGGGTTACTGGTTTTCTCTGCTGTTCTTCACACACGGCACTCTACCTACTAGCTTCATGGCTATCCTACATTCCTGGAATTCAGTCTCTATCTCTTAGTTTTTTTAGATTCCTTCAAGATTCAACCCAAATCCTAATTTTTTCAGGAGGTTTTTCCTCCACATCTCACTCCCTTTAGGACTTTCTCTTTGAAATTACCTTCATATGCATACATATGTACAAGCATACATATATGTGTGTGTGTGTGTATATATATATATATATATATATATATATATATATATATATACATATATATAAATATATATATAATTCCAAAGGAAATGTGAAAAAATGTCTCTTTCCCCTATCTTTATCTCTCTTTATATAACACACATTTCAAATTTATGTGACATATATGTGCATATATTAAATATCTATATACATATATTATATATCTTCTAAATACATTTTTCATATATTGTTTCCTCTAATAGAAAGCGAATCTCTTGAGGGCAAGGAAAACAATATGGTTTTATCTTTCATTGTATGTCCAACACTTATGACTTGCTTGGCACAAAGTGAACATTTAGTAAATGATTGTTAACTGACTAAATTACTGAAATATCTATTTAACTTGTTGTTGGAAAGAAAGTAGCTTTCTAAACATTAAAATAGCAAATAAATATGAACTACAATTTCCATTTTACAAATTACTTAGATTGAGATTCCAAAAGCTTAGTTAACCTTACAAAGCCAGTGAGCCAAATAATAAGTTGAGTCTTGAACTCAGGACTCAGTATTCCCTAATTTTCTGATATATACAATGTTGATTATAAGATAGGGAGGATAAGGAGATTTTATGAAAACTACATTAATACTTTAAATAGTTTAATCAATCCTCTCTATTCCCACTTGTCTGTGATGTAAACATAGTTATGCCTTTTATTTTGTAATAGTCATTTTGTCTTAAAGAAGTACAGATAGAATATTTATCTTTTCCAGGCTCTCCTAAGGATTCTCCAAAACTCTAGGAATCTAGTAGAAAGCAATAGATTTCTTTTAAAAATTATTTTAATAGTATTTTATTTTTTCCAAATACATGCTAAGATAGTTTTCAATATTCACCTTTGCAAAACCTTGTGTTCCACATTTTCCTCCTCTCCTCCCAAGTCAGCAAATAATCGAATATAGATTAAACATGTGCGATTTTTCTAAACATATTTTCATACAAATTAGCTGAGCAAGAAAAATCAGTTCAAAAGTGAAAAAAGCAACAAGAAAATAAACAACTAAATAACAAAAAAGTGAAAATATTATGCCTGGATCTACATTCAGACTTCATAGTTCTCTCTCTACATGCAGATGATACTTTTAATCCAAATCTATTGGAATTGCCTTGAATCTCCTCATTGTTGAAAAAAGCCAAGTTTTCAACACAATTGAGCATCATATAATCTTTTCATTACTGTGTACAACGTTCTCTTGGTTCTGCTCACTTCACTTATCACTAGTTAATGTAATTCAGAAAGCAGCAGATTTCACAACAATAGAAAGTAGGCACTTGTTCATGGGTAAGTCATTACATGCATAGCTCCACAAATCCTTATAAATAATTTAGTCAGGGAAACCAGACACCAAAGACTTTCTCTTAATCTTAATATATCAAATGTAGAGGGGCACATGAGTTGGTACACTTCACTTTTTGTATCACTTTCCCCCCCAAAAAAAATCTTTGTTTTTTCTTAATGAATAGAAATTTATTTGATCTTTCTCTTACCCTCAACTCCTTGAAAAGGGGAAAAAGAAAAAAAAAAAAAAAAAAGGAAAAACTCATAAATTTTGTAATGAACTTAAAATGGGGATTATATTAGATGATCTCTATAGCTCACTGGGATATTTAGAAGTTCATTAGATCCTTGAAATGTAGTCAAGGAAAATTATTTCTCTTTTACAGATAGAATAGCCAAGTGATCAAAAAGTCATGAGAGTTACCACTAGTTATATGAATTAAATGCTGGCAATGAAATTGGGGTTAGAACAAAGGTCATGTAATTTCTTACCTAGGTTCTATTTTGTTAGGCTAGGAATAGGCCCCAGTTTTCAAACAGGAGTTTTACAGTTTTATATATTATTAGTTTGCTCAAATGTAAGTTTATCTGTTTTTATCTCTCCAGTAGTATGTAAGTTAGTTGAAAACATATACTATTTTTCTTTTTCTTTTTATATCTCCCCCCCAATACACACACATACTCATACCTATCATAGTAACTTGCACTCTAACCAACATTCTGTCCACTACTCAATGTTGCCTCTCTTACTAAAACCTAGGCTATCCCCATGCCATGATAAGATACAGAGGATTTTTAGAAGTGAGTGAGATATAGTGTTGGGATTACTAGGTGAGAACTCAGGTTGTCTGGATAGTGACAAGGTGAGAATTCAGGTTGGACAATTACAAGGTGAGAACTCAGGTTGACTCTGATGGAAGGAGCAGGCTCATTGGCTGAGAGTTGGTTCTTCTCCAGAAGCCCTTGCATTATCCCCACGCCCATTCTCTGGGAGAATAAAAGAGAGGACTCCCAGAGATAGAAGAAGGTCTCTGCATTACATCAGGCCTGACGGGGCTCTCTGCAGGAAGGGAAGTCACTTCTAAGGACAAGAGTTAACAGCAACTGCCTGGAGACAACGGTTCTCTACAGGAAGAAGAATCTGTCTGAGAGATTTGAGTAGACACAGCAGATCTCTTCCCAGAGAGCGATCCAGCAGCTTCTGGAGACGACAGCTCGCTACAATATAGAAAGACAGATTTTAATTCATTGTAAATACCTTCCTCATAGTTAGTGCTGGGAATGGAATAGACTTCCTAAAGGTAGTAGTGAGGCACCCATCATGACCATTTTTCAAGAATATAGGGATGTTGTAGAGGAAAATAATCTTTCAGATAGTAGATTGTATTAAATGACCCCTCCCCCAAAGTTCTTTCCAGCTCTGAGATTTTAGTATTATAGGAAAAGTTCTGTAAAGTGCGAAATCTTAATCATACTTTTCTAAGTTATTTTTTTAATAAATTCTGATTTGCATCAATCAACCATGTTCTATGTGGGATATAACTATATTTAGAGTTAGCTGAGCTGAAGAGCCTGTGGACAAAACCAATTGTACCCTGTGAGGTGCCAGCAAGGAGATATAACAGGCTGTTTGACGGGTGAGATATTTCATGACAAGGTGTTGCCACACCAAAGCATGCTCGAGTCAACAGCTTGAGCATTGCTCATGTTCCTACATTGCTGTGGCTTCATTGATTTTTATCCTGCTATTCCCAGAAAAAAACAGCTGCCAATATATGGTATAACTGCTCAAAAGCAGTCACATTTAGATTCCAAGGTTTCTACTCTTAGAAGACAAATATTGGTTATTGGAATGAGCAAAGTTCCCGAATCAGGAGAACTGCATTCAAATCCTATCTCTGACAATTTCCACCTTAAGCAAATAGTTCAGACTCTCTGGGCTCAATTCTGCCTTCTCCAAAATAAGGGATTCAAGTCAAACAAACTTTGGATAGATTTCAGATCTATGGTCTTTCATGAAAAATCAAGAATTTTCTATAATGTATACTGAGGAAAATTAGAAATGAATTTGAAGATTAGAATTGCTCCAAATAAAGCAAATTTTTATTAATTGCTTATAGTGACATGCATTGAGGAGAATATAGTTTAAATAACAAAGTCTCCCACTTTCATTATATTTATAATCTAGACAAAATGTCTATAAATGTCTATAAAAGATAAAAATGTAGAAATTATAATATTTAATAATTTAGAACAAGTACATTAGAAAAATTGAAACAGTACTTTGTAAGACCAGAAAGACATAATCAAAGAAAGTGAATGTTAGAGGTGATCAATGATGATGCAGGAAAAGTATTAGTATTAAGATTGTTGTTCTGTCATGTCTGACTCTTCTTGACCCCTTTTGATATTTTCTTGGCAAAGGATACTGGAGTGGTTTAATATTCTCTTCTTCAGTTCATTTTGTAGATGAGGAAATTAAGGCAAATAGGTTAGTTAAGTGTCTTGTCCAGGGTAACATAGCTAGTAAGTATTAAGGTCTTGGATTTTATTCTCTGGTCTGATACTTACTAATTATGACTGTTACTAACTCATCTGCCAAAGGAATAGGATAATTCTTGGTCTGCATACAACATAGTATATCACAAAATCAAATTATTGTTATTAGGAAAATACTTTAAAGGAGTTTGAAACTTTAAAGGACTAAAGGAATGTGAGTTGTTTGTATTATTAAAGACAGGAATACATCATTTTGAAAAATAGAATGATTACCTTGGTTATGATTAGTGCTTGAACTCTTATCACATGAAAAGAAAATAAACATTTTTTTTGCTCTAGAGAATAAAACCAAAGGCAGTGGATAGAAATTATGGAAGGAGATGCAAAAATCATCTTCCTAAAAACAAAACATCAAAAAAATGAAATATGCTTCTTTGTGCAGCAATGCATATAGTATCACAGATTTGGAACTTTAAAAAACCTTAGAAATCATCTTTGTAAAAGCTCTCATTTTACAGAATAGAAAACTGAGGCCCAGAGAGGTCAAGGGATTTGCCCACTGTTAAATAGTCAATAAAGATCCTAAATGTACTTTTTAAAAATATTTCATTATCTAATCCCAAGAGATCCTTAAGAAGAAACTAGATCATTATTTTTCCAATATGTTAGAGAAGATTTGTGATACGGATTTAATTAAGCAACTCTTAAAATTCTGCAATTCTATGAAATAATCGACAATATGATAAAGTCTATCTGCAATGTTGTTGGGGTTCTCTGTGACCTTAAGATCAGCTCTTTTTTTCAAAGGCTATTTGAAAGACTTTTCAGCCATATGTTTATTTACACAGGTTCAGAGCCTTAGGTACTAAGACCAGGCCTTAGCTCATATACATTATATATGGTCCCTTATTCCAAAAGAACCAAGAAAGAGTCTTCAACTATTAAATTGTGCTAGAGAGGAATGTGTTTGGGGAAAGGAGGATCAATAAATACATTTAGAAAGAATATCACCTAATGAATCAACTAAGTTAAAATGAGTAGGTTTTGCTAAAAACAAGTGCTTATGCCTCTGCAAAATAGTGATTGAATCAATCTATAAATATCTAATGATTAATATTATGGATGCAGGCTATTGTTCTGGGTACTGACTATTTCACTACTGAAAAATCTTCACTATGGTTGGAGTGACATCTATAAATATCTAATGATTAATATTATGGATGCAGGCTATTGTTCTGGGTACTGACTATTTCACTACTGAAAAATGTTCACTATGGTTGGAGTGACAATCTTAGAACCAATTTTTTTGCTCAGAATTTTGGGATCAGATCTAAAACACATGTCATCTTCCTCCCTAGTCAATAAACTCCCCTGTCCCTTCCAGGACCTAATATAAAAACCTCAGCTTGGTGTTCACAGCCTTTAATAACCTGATCTCTATCTACCTTTCCAGTTTTCTTATGCTTTACTCACTCTCACACATCTATAATATAGTAACACTAGTCTTGCTATTCTTAAAACAAGATACCTCTTCATACTCTGAATACTTTCACTGGCATGTCCTCCCGTATTTGGAATGCTCTCCTTCCTCACTTCTATTTTCCAGTGTCTCTGGCTTCCCTTCAAATCTCAGTTAAAATCAACTTTCCAAAGAAAGCCTTTCTGAAATCCCATTTAATTCCAATGCCTTCTTTTTATTATTTCCAACTTACCTAATTTTCATATTGTTATAGGTAGTTATTTATACTCTGTTTTTCACATTAAACTGAGTTCCTTGAGAGAAGGGACTGTTTTTTGCTTTTCTTTGTATCCCCAGGACTTACTACAGTGTCTTGTACATAACAAGTGTTTAATAAATGTTTGTTGATTGACTGATTTAAAGGTAATTTGGAATCATAAAGCTAGAGCATATTGGAGTTAGAAGAGACTTTAGAATTGAAGAACAAAACATCAGAATTGAAAGAAATTTAGAAGTCAAAAGAAAGCAGAATATTGAGAGTTGGAATAGACCTCAAATGTCTTCTGGTTTAAATCCTCCTAAAATCATCAATCCCTTCTTCAACATCTCTACAGCCTTGTCATCTTCCACTTTGAAACAGATTTAACCTTATTAAGAAAAAGAAGGAAGAGAATGAGGAGGAAGAGGAGAAAGAGGAGCAGCAGTAGCAGATAATTGTATATTCAGTATGAAGTGAATAGGCAAACCTGGAAAAAGCCATTACTTTTACAAAAGACCAAAATTGACATTCAGGGAAATTATCATCTAGATCCAATAGGTAAGATTTGAATTTTTATGAACCATCATTGTTCTAGAGCCAGTTCTTATTCCACTGTGTCAATACAGAATATAAGAAATTTAAAAAAAAATTAAAGGAGAGAAAGAAGCTTAGAGATGAGCAGGAAAAGCTTCATAGAGGAGGATGGATGAACACAGTGTTATCAAACTGAAATAGAAATGGGGCCACTCAACCCTATGTAAGGATTCCTGCTGGTTTATATTGACTTAGAAAACCACATATTCTCTTTTATCAGATTTGTATTTATTTCACTAAATATATGCTAATTATATTTTAATCTGGTTCAGGAAATACTCAAGAATATTTTGGGCTCCATGAGGCCAGAAGAACATATTTGACAGTTGGGTTGTTGTTCTTCATTCTTCAAGAAGACCAAAATGACATCACTATGTTAGATTCAGGTTACAGTGAGTGGGACTATAACTGACCAGATCAATGCACTCTAGGAATATTCTATCAAATAATTCTTGTGAATATTCTTTATTCTTTATGAAGAATGGATTCATTAAATTTATGCATCTTGTGTTTCTTTTGAGCTACTTCAATTTTGCTTTGATTATAGAGCACAGTACCTTTTTTAATGAGGGCACAACATGCTAAGCAGTCCTGTGCCAGTGGCTCCCATGTCCAATCAATATCAAAGGTGGGATTTGAAGAGCCGAGGGCAGGGAAAGTGAGGAAATTCTGGGAATATTCAGATCCATATGGATATCTGGGATTTAGAGATTTTAGACTGCCATAACAGATAGGGAAAGAAAGCCTAGGCTCAGAGCTTCATAACTTTTACCCCATTTCCCATCACATTCCTTCATAATTCATATACACACCTATTATTTGTACCCCTTTCATATTGGGGACACATGAAGGAATGTTGAGAGGGATGTGCATTGCTTGCTTTTGAAATAAGTACAAAAAGTTTCATTATTTCATGAGAAGATAGGTTTCATCTTTGCCTTCCTTCCCCCTTGAGGGATAGAGAAGCTAGGGAGGAACAAGAACTACAGAGGAATGTATTTAATAATATTCTTTTAAATCTACCCCCCAATTAATTGAAGAAGTGCACAACCTGTTATTAATCCTAACCCAGAATTCCCCACATTCTGCTAGTAAGATTTGTGTTATGTTAGTTCTTCCTGCAAAACAATCTTGAATACAAAGAGGCTAGAGAAGATCTTTGGAACATTTATCTTATATCCACCATCAACCTATGAAGTCTATGTATTTCTAACAAGAGAGCTGCTAGTCACCCCCAATACTGATTAACTTTGGTGCAATTTAATCTATAGTAAGATTCAAACATTAGGCTGGCAGCTGAGCTATGTGAAATGATATGGTGTAGTCAAAAGGGTTCTGACTTGGAAACACAAGGCCTTATTTGTAATCTTGACTCTGCCATTTATTAGTTGTGTGCTCTTGGGCAAGTCACTATAATTATTTTTGTTTTTATTATTTATTGTGTACTAGATTTGTATTTATTGTATACAAGTATTGTATACAAAGCTGGCAGATTTGTTAAATTTATACTAGGAAGATTTTCTCTCCTAAGGAAGCTTATATTCTAACAGAAAAATTGCAATTAGGAAACAAAATTACATGATAAATTCATTTAGAAGTGTACAACACTGCTATGTGAAACCTTCAAGAAAATATAAAATAACTTGGCTTTCTGCTTTAAAGGACAGATGGAACTTCAGTCAACAAGCATTTTATTAAGTGTTTGCTATGTAACAGGAACTGAGTTAGGGATTTTAAAGAAAAAGGGAAGAAAAAGAAAAAAACAACAAAACAGGATCCCTGTCCAGTGTCCTCATATTTTAATGGATGAAACAAGTTTATAAAAACAAATTATCTATAATTATTTTACATATGTTTTATATGTGTATTATATATAGATATATTTGTTATATATATACATATCCATATGCATACATACATGCATATACTTATTTTTCAGAAATTGATATTTGAGCTGTGTCTTGAAGGAAGCCAAGCAAACCAGAAAGAGGAGATGAAGAGGGAGAGCATTCTAGGCATGAAGAGAAGCAGATGAAAAAGCAGAAAGTTGAGAGATTGAGTGTAATGTTGGAGGATTAACAAGAAAACTGCACTCTTCTGAACTTTTTTTGCCATTCTCCATAAATCTCTTTATTGCTGAATGTTACTTTGGCCTTTGAATTCACATCTTTGGAGTACCTTTTGCTCTTGAAGCTACTTTATAAAATAGACAAGGTTGGAACATGGATTTAAGGAGGGCACTTAAGGCAATCATTTCTTCCTTTCCCATAAAGCTATACTCCTTAAACTTTTCTATCATGGTTTCAAGCCAGATAACCTTCTACCTCCATCTCCCTAACCCCTTTCAGCTTTCTTTATGTGTTGGCTTCCCCCTTAAAATACTAGTTCCTTGAGTAAGAGATTGTACTTTTGCTTTAATTGAATTTCCCTTGCTCACTACAGTACTTGGCACATAAGACTTAAACAATTCTTATTGATTGATTAACTGGTTAGATAATAGAGTATGTGGAAGGAAATAAAAGTATAAGAAGTGTAGAAAGATGGTAAGAGGGTAAGTTATAAAGGTCTTTAAATGCCAAATATAGGATTTCATATTTGGTCCTGGTGAATATATTGAAGTTTATTGAGTATATGTGTGAGGGAAGTCCTATCTTTTCTTCACTTAAGATATTGGCAGTTGAGTGGAATGTGGATTGAGGTAGGAAGACATTTGAGGCAAGGAAACCAATCAGAAGACTATTACTATAGTTCAGACAGGAACAGCATCAGGGTGTTGGCTGTGGGAGTAGTGAAAATGGATCAAAAGAGAAATGTTGTGAAAATGGAAACAAGACTTGGCAAAAGATTAGTCATATGGGATAAGTGTGAGAGAGGAGTCAAGGATAACATTGAGGTTTTGAGCCTGAGTGATTGGAAGGATAGTGATGCCCTTGGAGACGGGAGGAAAAGATAAGGAATTCTATTTTGAGCATGTTGAGTTTGAGATGTCTATATGACATATGTAACATGCCTATGTTACAAAAGATCCAGAAGGCTGGTGGTAATGTGAGACTGGAGCTCAGGAGAGAGAGTAGGGCTAGATATATACATATGTGAATGATCTACATAGAAATGATAATTGAATTCAACTAACAAGAAAGACATAAACAGAGGAAGTTCCAAGCACAAGGAATATAATGAATAAAAATATATTGTTGGGAAGAGGGAGACATGACTTCCCTTGTCAATCTCAATATTGCCCTCAAGATGATATCCTGTCAATTCAATAGTGAGTAAAGCTTTAGACTTAATCTTCAGGAAATCCTGGGTTTCAATTCTGCCTCAGACATCTAGTAGCTATGTAATCCTAAATAAATTACTTAACCTCTATGAACATGTATCCTCATCTGCAGTATGAAGGGATTCAACTCCCAGGATTGCTAAAATTTCTTTCAACTTTAAATTTATGATCCTATGATCCTAATAAACATTTCATGGAACAATAGTTCAATGTGCTAAGCACTGGATATACAAAGTAATCAGTCCTTGCCTTCCTCAGGTAGAATGGTTCATTGTCCTACTCTTGGACACGCTTATTTCTTCTCTCTAGAAGAAAGTCATTATAACCCTATTTACTTTTCTCTACTTAATTTTTTTTGTTTGGAGGTAGTGGTAGTGGTGGTGATGGGCATTTTATAAAGAACTTCTATTATGTTTTGGAGGAGCTATAATTAAACCTGGTAGAGAATGTACCTAGAATGAAGAAACCACAATTCTTTTCAAGTTCAGAAATACCAATAATAAACTAAATTTTTGAAAGAAACTTTCAGGGAGGTTATAAATTACACTATTTTCCAATCCAAACTATGATTTAAATGTTAATATTATCATGGTCATAGTTTGTGAAATTATAACATAATTAAGGTCTCTAGCTGTGAGTGCTTATACTTTGAGAGACAGACGCAGTGCATTCTATACAGCAAGGAATCAGTGAAGTCTTAACTCTATCACTTCTGACTGGAGTGCAAAAATCAAATCAATTACTCATAAACACTTGTGATAAGATTAATTTAATTTTTTTTCTTAAACAAAGGGGGTAAATTAAAAGAATCAGCGTATTCCTTCCCACTCTGTAGTGACAAGATTAAAAATTAAATTTATACATATTTCATTTCTACATAATAAAGCCTTTTTGCAAAAAGAAAAAAAAAAAAATACCACAGTTCATCTAATTAAATCAAAGAAAATTGCCTGCAGCAATGTTACAGTATTACAATTAGACGGCTGCCAAAACCCGCCGTTTGAATTCTTAAACACCACTATGGGTTTAAACACCAAATATGTTTTCCAGTTTTTTTGGTGACTTCATGGAAATGTCATGTTCTTTTTCTCACTCATATATCAGTGTGGGGTGGGGGGGTGGAAGGATACCCTCAGTTTCATTCCCATATCCACCTTGCTCAGGAAGTTGGAAACTGATTTGGTTTTTTGTTCACAAACTTTTTTCTTTCCACAAATAATCTGAGTCATACTAAAAGTCACACAGGAAAGGTGAAAATTAGAGAGTTTATATCAAAAGTGCTTTCACCTAAAATGTATAGGCAAGAGGATCAAGAAGATGAGAGTCATGTTTCTTGAATAATTTTCCTTATCACATCTCTTCCCTTTATCTGGCATAGAACTGTTAGAGATAAAAGAGACTTGACACAGAGCATAAAATGACAAACCCAAAGGGACATTCGAACTATAGTAACATAGTTCATATAGTAACATATAGAACATAGAGCTGGAAGCATGGATTCTAGAAGCTCAAAATGAGAAGGAATCCTATAATAATATAATAATAAAATATGAGCTATAATTTGTCACAAAATTCCAGACCTGAAATGGGCCTCATATGTTGTCTAGCTTAATTTTACAGGTAAGGAAACACTCGGAAAGGGAATATGGTTTGTCAAAGTTCGTAGGATAGGAAAACTAAATTAAGAAAGGATATACATGAGCTCAACTCAGAATTATATGTAACACTATCTTCAATCCTCTGTTTTTCACTTCTATTCTCTCTTGTTTGAGAAATACATATGTTGAATGTGTATCTGAATTTGAAGACAATTCCCACAGATTCTGTGGAATGTGTTTGTGAGTCTGTTCTTTTCTAGTAGAACCAGTCAAGAATTGTGAGCTCTGAAACCTCTATATTTCATGGGCATGTGAAGTCTTGACTCCAAAGCCATATATCTTAGGAATCAAGAAAGTTCATGATCAGGAAGGAATATCTTTCAGAGATACATGTTGAGACTAAATTAAATGTAAGTCAATCTACAAACATTTATGAAATGCTTACCATGTGTGGGGTACAAGCAAAAGTCAAGAGGGATAGGAATGAGCTTAAGTTCTTGTTCTCAAATTCTTTATGTGGAATACAATAACTTCTCTCCCTTTCTTTCTATTCCCCCCACAATCACACTCATCACCACATGCCAGGATTATTGTAATATTCTCTTAACAAGTCTTCCCACCTCCAGTATCTTCCCCCTCATCTACCCTGCATAAACACCAGATAAATCTTCCTTACACATAGAACTAGTCACATCACTCTGATCAATGCAATGATTAATTATGACTTCAGAGGATTGAGGGTGATGCATACCTCCCACCTTTCTTCCATTGGCAGACATTGCCAGTGTGTTTATTTATTTTGTGTAATGTGTTTCTTTGTTATAAGGGAGGGTTCTGTGGACCTGGGGGAAAGAAGAGGTTGATTTTGGCAAGTCCATTTCTCTGTCTCTTTCTTCCTCTCTCTCTCTTTCATCAGAAGTATATATGTATACATGTGTGTAGATATATATGTATGTATGTATACATATATACATACATATATATATCTACACACACACATATATATGTGCATACACAATGTATATAAATGTATACATATTTGAATTAATTGACTAATATAGGTATATAATATCATAATGTATATAATATTGATTACAAAATATATTATACATATTTATAAAGAACATTTAACAAAAATTCTTTGAAATTTGTTTATTTGTTTGAAATATACATGCTAAACAGAATAATTTTATAGTTTATTCTTGAGGAAATAGGGACCTAAGGTTCCTGACTAGGACAGTGACATAACAATTTTAAGGTAAAAAGGAAAAAGACTATTCATATTACTCTTTGGTTTAAGACATACTTTATTCACTTTGTCTCTAGAATAACTCTAGAATAAACTTAGGATAATAGTTATATAGATTTTGAGATACAGGGAAACTTTAAATTTATGAAGTCCAGTGGGCTCCAAGCTTTTTTGTTTTTTTACCTTTAGCAGTAAAAAAGATTTGGACATCCCCATATATGTGTATTTATGCATGCATGTGTATACATATATATATATATATATATACATTTATAATTTTTATAATGTACTATTTTTAACAATTTACATATTAAAAACTTACACAAAATTAGAAATGATAAAATAATGAAATAAATATAAAACATAATTTTATCCTAGATTGATGTAATCAGCAAATGAGAATACATGGAGAATTTTGTTATTAATTCAGAATCTCACTTCAACTTGGACTTTGTAGTGAACCTATTCTATGAGAGTTGTGAAAACTTTTGGAAAGCGTACAACTCCCTCCTTTATGTCTCTCTATATTAATGATCAGAAGACTATCAAACAAGGATAATTCTATTGTGATTTATTTCAAGAAATCTTGAATTATTTTGATAGGTTTAATAGTGACATTGCCAAAACAGAGATTTAAAGGTAGTACTTCAATGTACTGAATTAAGCGTATTTTGAAACATTCAACAAATAATATCCAAGTGTATTCTATAATGACATTTGTTAAATATGATGTAGAAATGGTCTATTGTGAAATGTCCTTTGGAATAGCCTCTATGTGTACTATTAATACCTTTAAGGATGTCTTCACTTTGAAAATAAATTATACACACACACACATACACACACATGTATTATATATATATATATATATATATATATATATATATATAACATATATATATATATATATATATATATATATATATATACATACATACACATATATAGTATAGTATAGGATATAGAATTTTCCCTAATTAAGAGCTTTGAGTGCAGAAAGTGTTTTGTTTTTATTTCATATTCCCAGTGCCTAGCACATTGCCTGGTACGTAGTAGGAGCTAAAGACATTATTGTTGATTGATTGATTGACTGCATGATTAATGTATAAAAAAATTATCTAATGTATAAGAAAAAGATGGTGATACAAATGTAAAAATAATTTTTATCCTCAAGTAGCTTATATCCTATTAAGAAATACAGCATATGAACCAAATATATCTGATATAAAAAGTATAGTAAAGTTCTTTCTTTTTCTATTTTTCTGAGTTATTATTGTTGTATGGTTTCTCTATTCCTTGTTTTATTTATTTAAAAATGTGTGTGTATATAAAAATGCACATATTATATAAAACATAGAGGGAAAGCTAACACACTGGTTGAAATTTAGAATTAAAAAAAATCTTAACAGATACCAAGATAGGGGCAAATCTAAGATGAAATTTAATAAAAATCAATATAAGGTCTTGCTTTTAGGTTAAAAAACACCCACAACTTTGCAAATATAAGATGAGAAAGCCAATGTTAGCAGTTCATATGAAAATGATTAGTATGTTCAGTAGTTTATTCTAAGTTTAAAAAAAGAGACAGTTGTGCAATATGGCAGCATGCAACAAGTGAACCAAGGTCTCATTGTATATTCAGAAATGTCTAGTGTCTAGAACAATACTACTGTGTTCTGATCAATCCATTTTTTTAAGCATTGTCTTCAATTCTGGTTATCAGATTATAGGTCTTACTCCCTTTCTCCTTCTGATAATACTATTCTCTCTGGGTTTTCATGATATTATTCTCATATACCACTCTTACTCCTCATCTTATTCATGTCCTTAGGTTGGCTCCTTACTGCTTTAAGAGCTAGTGTCCCTTTGTTTAATGCTTCAGATCCTACCCAATCTGGCTCCAACTGTCTAGATTTATTTCATGATATTTTCCCTCACATAGTCTATATATCATAAAAACAAGCTTACTTGCTATTCTTGATACATATTTCTATCTCCATCCTCTGCAGTTTGCATAGACTTTCCTACATCCCTAAAATGATCTCTAATTCCTTAGCAATGACTCTTGGAAAAACTTTTTAAACTTGCCCCAAATACAATCTCTTCCATGAGGCATTTTGTAATCTTCCAAATTGTCAGTATTTCCTTAATCCTCCTTCCCCATTTACTTTTTATTTACTATGTGTAAATTTTGCTTTTACTTATTTGTACATATTTCATCTTACTAGGATAATGCAAAACTTTGACTCTCTACCAATTTGCACAATAGCCTGAATAAAGTAACACTGGATGAATGTTTGTTGAGAAGCTAGAGAATATCCAGATGAGATCAAAAGAATAGTATAGAACCTTGACTTTATATTGTAGCAACACTGGTCAAAAGAGTTGGGAGAATTTAGGTTAAAATAGGCCATCTTAGGACAATATAATAATCTGTTTATGTCTTTGGAGGACTGTCACCCTGGAGAAAAAAAATAAATATAACAATCTCTCTGAGCTTACTCTCTCAACTCACATTGATATCAGAGTCTGGGTTCCCACAGGAATGTTTGCTATTATTTTAAGATTTCTAGTGTTAAGGCAGTAGGTTGCTATCTTCTTGCACTAACGAGATATGGATCATTTTCCACCTAGAATAGTTCCATCATACCTCTTGACCTTCTATCCATTCCCTTCTTTTTCTGTTTCTTTTTGCAAGTTGTTTTTCCCCATTAGGTTGTAAACTCATTGAGGAAAAAGACTTCTTTTTTGTACAAATATTCCTAGGGATTATCACAGTGCCTGCCAGATAGTAAGTGCTTAATAAATGTTTATTGATTGACTAATTATCTCTAACAGTCAGTTGAGTCAGGACTCAAGTTATTTCTTTTTAACACCTCTGCCTTCCCACTCCTATCTAGGGGAACTTTCTCTTTGCACATAGAAAGTTTTTTTTTTGTTTGTTTTGTTTTGTTTTCAGAGATAGTGTGCTTAAAGTATAATGGCAGTAAAACAAATATGCAGAGAACACATGGTAAAGATGGATTTTTGTAACTCCTGACCCTATTTCCTTTTCTTTCTTTACAATTTCCTTGTTTAGTCCCTTATGTGCAGTAGTTCACTCATGGACTCTAAGAACTGATACCCTTCAGGAGTACAGAGTTGACACTTCTCTTCATCACAAAGTGACATGATCCCTGAAGCTGCCACCATTCTTAAGTGACTCTCTCTCCTCACTTGTGACTATATCTATTGTCGACAGTCATTACTGCTCTGTAGCTATTGCTACTATGTCCAGTGGATTATATTTTCCATTCCAATTTCTGGAATTTCTGATAAGATAACTTTAGATTTTCCTGAACTTGGATAGTTACTTGGACATACCTCTCTCGGAGTATTCATTTATCTATGATGAGGAAATAATATGTGAAAGAGAAATGGAATTGTGTTCATAGATATAGTTGAAAAGAGAAATGCAAACAGAAGTCCTTTCTGGACCCTTCTCCAGCTCCTCCTGGAGGAGGAGCTTCAAGGCTCCAAGGGTCCATTTTTACTTGAAGCCATTATGAGAAATAATCTGAAGTGACTCCATTTGCATTTTTTATATGCACACTCAGTTTCAACTTATCATCTCCCAATCATTGGTTATTCTGCCTCAGAATAGAATTAGGCTTTTTATCATTGTTTGGTACCAATGGGTCATCTGGGCAGTATTGTAGATAAAATATCAGGCCTGTAATCAGGAAGACTCATCTTTCTGAATTCAAATCTGGCCTCAGACACTTAATTGGCTCAATGACCCTGGACAAGTCACATAACCTTATTTGCTCAGTTTTCTTATCTGTAAAATGAACTGGAGAAGGAAATGGAAAACTGCTTCAATATTATTGACAAGAAAAACCCCAATTGGGATCACAAAGAATCAGACATGACTGAAAGAACTGGAAAATGTGGTACCAAACCTGAGTCAGCCTGACCAGAAAAGGGCTTCTTAAAATTTCCTCTTGAACTACTTACAGATAGAATATATCTGCACATGCTATAAAGACTGGGTCTTTATTGACCAGTAAAACCTTCTCTTCCATTATTAGCTAATTTTACTTGTCTTCAAAGGGAAGAACTATGAGCAATTGGTTCAAGTTTGAAAAGAAAAATTTAAATTTACTGAAGGAGAAAAAAAAGCAAAACCTTAACAAACAGAATTACCCAAAATTGCAATAGATTATTTAAGGATATAGTGAGGTCTCCTTTTCTTGTACCTCAAAACATAATGGCATGGATCCAGTGTAACCTGATTTAAATATCTCCCCCACATTCTCACCCTCAGAAGAGATGATCTGAAACCCAACTGTGAGCTTCAGGAAATGGAGAATATAAGATTCATATGTGAAACTTCTTGTGTTATTTTTAGGACTTCTCAGGATCCAGAAATTTCTTTCTGAGTTGCTTTTACCTGGGAATCCCTGAAATGCCTTGATATAAGACCAAGGAAATATATCCTCATTTGTACCTTTGTTTTGTAAAATCAAATGTTTAAGTGAACCTTGAAGCCTCTAATCCTCCACTGCCACACAAAGGAACTCTATATTTTAGACAATTGGTTTACCCAGTTGTAAGAAAATGAGGGGGGAAAAAAAAAAAAAATATATATATATATATATATATATATATATATATAGCATCTATAGAAAGCAGATATTTTCTTGGCCTGAAAGATTGCATTTTGTTCTTTACAATGCTTTTCTTTTTCTCAATAGTATTTTATTTTTCCAATTACATGTTAAGATAGTTTTCAACATTCATTTTTGTAAGATATTGAGTTCCTTCTTTTTGTCCTTTTCTTCCTTACTCTCCCCAAGACAGCAAGCAATCTGATATAGATTACACATGTACAATCATTTTAAACATATTTAGTGGAATGGATATTGATGTAGGCCTAGAAAGAGTGGGAAACATTTCTGACAGTGGTACCACTGCAAAGGCAACAGCAGGAGGCATTTGATAGCAGTGCAAGCCCGATCAGAGTGGGATGTATTATGGTCATCAGCACACACCAAGGCAGAAGCAGTGACATGGACAGCAACAGTCAGCCCCATTATAGTGCTTTCTTTATCGTTACTGTTTTAATAAGGTTCTCCTCTGTTTGCTACAAGAATGGAAGTTGTTTTTACAATGAAGCTGACATTTGATGTCTGAGGTTAATGATAACCAGGGATGAGAGATGCATTATTTAAGCCAAGAAGGTATGATAAAGACCTAGGTGAGTGTGACTTCATGTCTCCTTCCCCCAAACACTCCAGTGATTGGAATCTGCAGCCTTTTGAGGCAAAGAAAGCCTTTTGCAGTAGAGTTCTTCATATTGGACTCAGGGTTTATCAGAGACAAGGGAACTTTTATTAGATGAGAGAAGTCACCAAGGAAAAGTCTGAGAATCTAAGCTCATTTGTACCTCTGCTTGTTAAAAGTAATTATCTAAATACTTAGACTGACAATTATCAATCATACTAGATAAGAGAATCTTGCACAGGATATCCTCAGTGGAGTCTTAAAACAAAGGCTTAAGGTACAGTCCTAAGGCACAAATCAGAGTAATATCCTTTTCCATTATGAATTTGAACTAGATGGCCACTGAGTTGAACCCAGCTTAGATTCTGTAATTCAGATTCTTTGAGCAAAAACTATTGATGCTTTATTAATCCATGGACTTCCATAAATGTTTTATTGAGGATTGATACATTGAAGTAATTTATCTCTTTCAATATTTTGAGAATAACATATTACATTGAAGCTAACCACCATGGCTGATTCTTAATACTTCTTGTGTTACTTCTACTTCTTTTTCTTTCCTATACATTCTTTATGATATCTTTTTTACACCTTCTCAAGTAAAAATTGTTATTGAAAATATTCTAGAGCTTATTAATATATACTGAGCAGCTATGTAAGTTGCATATGTGATCATATTTATTTTCCCTCCTCAAAGGTCCATTCTAAAAAAAGAGGAAACTGAGACACTGAGATCCTAAAGGGACTGCTTGATCCTCTGCCTCATTTCTTATCTATCCTTAATCACTTATTGGTCACTACCTCAGTCAAACTGAGATCTATTAATCATCTTAGCTTAAAAAGTCCAAAGTCTTCAGCTGAATCCAGCACTATCTCCATTCATTCTGATCTACATTTTGTCATTGGACCCAGATGACATTGAAAGAGAAAATGAAGTTGGTGTATGCATAGCCCTCATTTAAATCTAATTTATTTCCATGTCATGCCATCACTTTCTTGATGTTATGGGTTTCAAGAACAAAGGAAAAATAACAAATGAATTGCTTAAAAATCTATAATTCTTCAGGTGGTAGGAGATATTTGAATCCAAATTTCTTGCTTTCTCATGCAATGATTGTCTATGCATATTATTTTGCTCCATGAAAGACACTACCTACTCAACAAATCTGACAATTCCCAAGATTTTTAATATTTTATATAGACATGCAGAACCACACACATGCATAAGTTCACACATGAGTTGCACAAAATTAACTTTGTGTTATTTTCACATGAAAAATGCGAAGGTTCAGTTCTCTGGTATGACTGACACACTGGAGCACTCATTGAATTAATACAGTTACAATATTTCCTGCCTATAATATTTGTCTTTTAAAGACACGGTCTACTGCTCACACATATGATGTTTCCCACTTATTCTGTTTTCTTTTCTCGTCCTCTGGAAAATGTTATTATGGGTTTTGCTGTATTTGGCTAAATATTTGGTTTATTAAAATGCATCATATTTCCCTGACACTTTGAGCTGTTGTAGTGGCTGAATGTGAATTTACAACTGAATTGAAAACATGCATTATTTACCCAGTAGCTTATAATGTTAATACAGAAGTTTTATAAGCAGACGCCTTAAGACATTTCTACTAAAAGCTGTGATTTTCTTTGGGATGAAGTCATATAACCACAATTTCTTTTGTAGTTCTATATTTAGGTCCAAAGAGAATTAAAATACAGTCAAAACTTTTTTGGTTAACCTACCTGATTTTAATTGCCTTCGACTTCTTTTGGTTTTCATGGGGAAACCAATATGCCAACTGACTGGATTTTACACATTTTTCCAGGCAGGCATAAGATTTCCAAATATACAAGTCCTTTAAAAAATAAGTATGCCAAAGAATCTTCTCCCTCACTGAAATTAGAGACATGGAATCCAATAGAATAAATGTTCATTTCTATTCAAGAAGTTCTATTTCTTGATGTCTGGAACAGAGAATGGGGATCAAGGCTTATTAGGTTTGGTTGCATACAATGACTGTCTCTTCACAGTCAGACAAGAGCGTTAATAAATTAAAAAAAAAAATCTTTTAAAGTAAGCCATTCCCCTATGTCAATGTCTCACTATCACATAATCAGAAGCATAGATTAGAAAATGGACACTCAGAGGAAGCAATGACAAGAGCCATGGACTGAATATTTTTTTTAATGGTATCTAATTTCTGCTATTAACTAGCTATGTGACCTTAGGATGTCATTTCCCTTCATTGAGTCTCTCCTCTTCTCTGAAAATGAAAGTTTTGAGTTTGACTATATTTAATATCTCTTCCTGTTATAAAAATACATGTTTAGTGATTCTAAATTACCTTGTTATCTTAATATTCTATAGTTCTGAGAACTCTTCTTCCTTGAACATTTTTTCATTTATCTTATAATTTTTCATGTCTGGCAAGAGTATTGAACTTAGACTAAAAGCAAACAAACAAATAAAACAATAGGTTCAGTTTTGTGTTGATCATGGATAAATTACTGCCCCTTATTCTGATCCACAGGTTACCCTATCATATGAAAAACATTATTTTATGTATGATTAATCATATTATCAATGAATCTTCAACTTGGCAGAAATCAAGAGAATGACATTTGAACTGTGAACTATTTTTTTAGGAGGAAAACCACCAGAATGTTAAGAATCTATCCTTTAAAATATCTCCAAGAAGCTTCTCAGGCTTTCTTGGTAACCAATTATAATACCCTTCATTATTCATAAATACAATTAAAGATGTGCTACCTGAAATGACATTTACTGAGAATTAAAGCATTTCTGATCTCCTCCTATGCAAATTTCTGTTGTCATTGCAAATAGAAACATAAAAACAACAACCATCAGATATTGAGTGAGGTAAGTAACAAATAAAATAGCAATACTAATAATGGCAAGAGTAGTGATTTAATTCAACAAACATTTATTAAGTACCTATTATGCACAAGGCATTGTTTTAGACACTGCAGATATAAAGACAGAATACGAAATGGTAATGTTCTTTCTTCCCTTTCTTTAGGGGCTACAACATATTCAAAAATATGTAATGCAGTATATTTGAGGAGGAAGAAAGCATGAACATTTGGGAAAATTAGAGGAAAATAAATGAAGGGTAAGGTTTTTAAAAGATTGCAATGAGGATGGAGGCATTATAGGTAAAGTGCAAGACTTATGAAAATATAAATAGGCCTGAATCAAATTGCTAAGTTTGGGAAACAGCTTAACTGTAAGAATATAAATTTGCTAAGCACAGGGAAGTTATATAGAATGTCTCAACTTTCATGACCAGAACTCAAACCTAGTTGGTTTTGATTAGATTATACTTTCTTAACTTTTTTTTTTCCCCAAGGGAAAAAGAGATCTGTGCTCTTTGGGCTTCTGCAGACAATAGATCAATATAGATAAATGTTATTCCTTTATAGTCTTTAAGAGAATGCACAAAGCAGTAATGAAGGCAGATCATTATAGTATGTAAGTTCCTTACCACCAAGAACCTTTCTTTGTTTCTTTTTTCCCTCTCTCTTTCCATCTTCTTTTCTCTTTCCCTCATTTTTCCTCATTTCTTTATTTAGTATGTAGCATACATCAGATACTTAATAAATGCTTACTGATTTGAATTGAATTAGGGCAACACAAATTAACTCTTCATTAACAAATTTTGTATGTAGAATTGCAACATCACACCTTATATCAAAATTTTTATATAGACTGGAAAATTTTGTTATTAACTAAATCATTAATTCACTTAGCTCAATATTTTAATGGTTCTTGTTTTCACTGGTCTGAGTGATCTTTCCATTGACATTGATTGAAACTATCTAAGTAAAAGAGCTTCTATGAAAAACAAAAAAAGATACCCTTTTGGTCAAGTCCTTAAACTAGGCTGATACTTAGATGATAGAAATAATTAGGTCCCTAACTAAAGATTTCACAATTCAACAGACCTAACAAACACTACAAAGACAACCTTTTGAAGAGATTTAGGGTTTCTGGGGGTCAGGGAGTCAAATGAAGAGATTCAGAGTTGTGTCCCCAAATGATGAGGTGAAGCACAAGGCCCCTTCTATTCCCTAGGATTTGGTGCAGGGCAGGGAGTTTGTGGGAACCCTTTCTGGTCAGTGCAGAGGTCCTTTGTAAAGGAATTTACAAATCTGAAAAGCTAGACTGGCAAAAAAAAAAAAAAAAAAAAAAAAAAAAAAAAGTTTATTATTGGCATAGGGATGTCAGCCTTTGCTTGAAAGACTGAATTCCTTGATAGCAAGGTCCTGACAGAGGGACATAAAGTTTCTAGTGGAGGAGTCCTGACAGTGGAGGAGAGTTTCTAGTAAAGAAATCCTGTAGCAGAGAAAGTAGATAAGGTCTTGTAAGGGAAGTAGGTAAGAAAGATCAAAAGGGGTAACGCTGAAAGAATATCATTTCAGCAGGCAGAGGGTTGCAGCTGAGCAAGCTACTTTAGGCCTTCTACAAGGACTGAGCCCCAAGTTGCCTCTTTTTATAATTGAAGCCTGGGCTAGAAGCTGGAGACAGCTCTTGATGGAGGCTGGGTGCAGTTTGAGCTGGAATCAGAATAGAAAATCTTGGAATTGAAAGAGTGTCTCTGGGCTAATCTCCAATTCAATGGTCCTGTACTCAACTAGTCCCACCCAGATAACAGAATCACTTTGTCTTAATTCCCTGGGGTGGGTCTCTCAGGGGAGAGCTTAGCCTTCCCCCCCAAAGTCAGAGAGAAGAGAGTTTCAGGGCTCCCCTTGTCACTTTGATTAACTAGAGTCACACTCAGGCATGTGAGAAGACAATTCAGTGGTAACAGTCAATCATGCTGATAATTTGTTAGTCCTGGCACTGAATATTTTTCAATTTTCAATATTTTGCTTTGATGAAGATCCAACTTTAGCTTATATAGTTAAAAAAAAAAATGCAATAAAACCATCCATGGAAGTATAATGTATTAACTACAGATTTTGAGCCAGAGAACTAGAGTTTAAATTCTGTTTATTTCTCATGTGTGACTGGAAAAAAAATTAATTTTCCTTCCTTAGGCTTCATTTTTCATTTTTCTTATCTGGAAAATGAGAGAAATAGATGTTAGGTTTTTGGAGATCATTCCATAAGACTATAAGTACTGGTTTAACCTACCAAATTGGGAAGACTTTAACCCTAGTTTCATTCATGGACCATTTTTCTGTCAATTATCTGTCTTCTAAGTAGCAGCCTAGATTGGGAGAGAGAGGTTCAACATCAGATTAGCCAGATGATGAGGAATTCTTTAGCCAAAAGAAAAATGAGAACATCATTTGTTAAAATATGAATGAAGCTGTGATCTATGTTGGAAGGATTGTCCATCTGGATGAAATTGCTATTTTCTTTGAGATATTGAAGTATATATGTTTGAAATGGCCCAAGGAGTAAGAAAGGCCAGGAAGACCTATGTTCATAATCCCTTTCCTATATAACATGAATTGGCATTATATAGTTTTTTGTTGTTCTCTTATTGGAAAGATCTTTGTTGAATCTTTTGAATTGATGGTGATTGTATTATGTGGGCATTTCGACCATTCTTAAAGATCTGATGCTGTTTCATTCTGTGGAAATGCTTCTCCATATATCTCCTGAAAACCCACCACAGAGGATACATATAATGTTTCAAAGGACTTTTTCTCACCCTTTCAGTGTCTGTCTTTAATTCTGGAAACTCTGTTATTTAGTTTAATAATAATACAACTCATTTATAACAGTAGTGTTCTATTGTTTATTCCCCTACCTAAAAAAATTACTTTTGTTAGGTATCACAGGATCAGAACTGAGTATGAATAGGGATTATATTTCTCCTTGAATCAAACAAAGACATTAAGTGAGTAAACAAGCCAACTCAAGGAATACGAATAAAAGGAAGACGCTATCTAACAAACAGGCAGAAAGATTCTGACAATTTGGTCTTGAAAGGTTGAGGCAAGTATGGCATTTCAGCACACCTTTAAGGAAACAAGGTAGGCCTAAACTGTGGTAGAAAAGGGAGTTGTCAATTATATTCATTTGGTCTGTATGCATCTCAAAAGCAGACCCAGGGTGGGGAAGTCCCAAGAAAAGGTCAGCTTTTTCCCAACTTCCCTTCACAATACTGATCTACTCACAGACATTATAATATAATCTGCTTTCTTGTTACCCAATCATTCCAGTGAAATGACTTTTATTTTAACTACAAAGAAGCCAGGGATTAATTCAAGATCAATATAAATGTGAATTTAGGCAGGGGAGACTAACTTCTGCCTTGGTGTTAGGAATTTTCTTAATTTTATGGCTTGTAAGCTTTTTGAAGAAGGGATTATTTTTTAGCATTTTTTTGTTTTGTTTTGTTTTGTTTTGTTGGAACTTGTGCTTGACACAAAATGGGTGCTACCACTTCAGTATCTCTAGAATGGGATGACAAAGAGCCTGACATGTTACCATGACTGAAAGAAAACAAAAAGGTGGAATAATGAAGTCAGCACTACATTTATAGGTGATTTATCATTGCAATTATTACACTGAAGGAGTAAAAGTCAGGTAATACAAGTATTGCAATACAAGTATTGGAAATCCTTAAACATAGAAGTTTTGAGAAGTTATACACATATTTTCACATGATGAAAAAGTGTGATATATGTAAGAGTGGTTGATGTAAGTAGAGGAAAGTGAATTTAACATAGGCAGCTAGGTGGCATAGTGGAGAATGCTACATGTCTGGAGTTAGGAAATGAAAAGATCATTTGTTAAAATATGAATGAAGCTGTGATCTGTGTTGGAGGTATTGTCCATCTGAATGAAATTGCAATTTTCTTTGAAATATTGAAGTATATATGTATGAAATGGCCCAAGGAATAAGAAAGGCCAGGAAAACCTATGTTCATAATCTCTGAGTTCAAATTTGACCTCAGATGCTTGGGATTTCTGTGACCCTGCATGAATCATTTAACCTATGCTTCAGTTTCCTTATTTTTAAAATGGGGATAATAAAAATACCTAACTCCTTGGTACATAGTAAGCTTAATATAAATGACATCTCTCTTCTTTTCCCCCCTCTTCCTCCTCCTTCTCTTTCTCCTTCTCACCTTCTCTTTTTCTTCCTCCTCCTTATCTAAGATTTGGCATTGAGTACTGGTTCTCCTTCAGGGCTTTGTTGCCTTGGTCAAGTCACTTGACATCTTAGTGCACCAGACAATTCTCTAAGTCTATAAATTGCAGAAGAAAGATTGATTTGCTATGAAACATGTGATCCTTCAGTGGGAGCATCTTACCAGTGAAATCATGGACACACAGATACACCCTCCTCTCAACTCCCCATGCCCACCCAACCATGAGCTCATATAGTGCTCTAAGATATACAATGCACTTTCCTCAAAAGAATCTTGCAAATAAGGTAAAAATGAATATTCCTATTTTCTGTATGAGATAACTTGGACTCTGAAAGAAGCTATGGTTATGCCACAGTTCTCTTTTATTGTCCTGACTCAGTTTCCCTAATTATCCTGACCTAGTTTCTCTAATTGTTCTGTGTCAGTTTATAATTATCATCTCAAAGCTCAGTCCTGCAAAACCTCCCCTTCCTCTTTATCAGAATATTTGATAAGGATAAAAGATCTTGTGTTTTAGAATATCAGATTGCCTCTCCCCATCCCAAGCTATCAGAATGTCAGATACCATCTTATCTAGATGCCTCCCCCCCATCTCTGATGGCTCACCCCACCCTGTCAGAGTACCATCCAGGTCTCAGCACCCTGACTCCACCCTGTCTCAATCTACCCCCTGAGTTTGAGCCACAAGTGTATATGTTATTGAGAACTCATATTGTTTGCTGGATTCTTGGAGACAATAGACTCATTCAGCCCTGGGACCAAATCATGGATCCATTTGGTCCCAGTAATAAATTATTAAATACTCTCTAATCTCTATCTTGCCTCAGTTTCTCTGGTATTATACTACTTGTCTATGGTAGAATTATGGTAGAATATGATTCTATTTTCAAGTCAGAAAGCCTAGGTTCAAATCTAAGCTCTCTAGCTATGTCATATTACATAGATTTAAAATATTTTGAACCTCATAGACCATTTCCTCATAAAATAACAACAGTGATAATAGGGTTGGGCACTTAACTTGGAATTTCATTAGTAAAAGGAAATATGGGGGGCAGCTAGGTGGAGCAGTGGATAGAGCACTTGCATTGAATTCAGGAGGACCCGAATTCAAATATGGTCTCAGACACTTAACACTTCCTAGTTGTGTGACCCTGAGCAAGTCACTAACCCCAGCCTCAAAAAAAAAAAAAAAAAAAAAAAAAAAAAAAGTAAAAGGAAATATGAATGAAGAAATTCTTTTTATCAAGGCAAGATGGCATTTTCTCTGAAATTTTGAATCTTGTAGAATTGCCTAGAATAGTGATATTAAATAATTTGTCCAGACTCATAATGCCACCATGCTAGAGATATGACTTAAACCTAAGTCTTTTTGACTCTCTCTATTTATTCCACATGGTAATAATGTTAATAGTAACAACTGTATTCATTTATGATGTGATTAAATGTTTTTAATGTCTCTGAGGCAGGCAATTCAAGTATTATCAATCAGATTTTACACATGAGGAATGGTTATCATGTTGTTATTCAGTCATGTCTAACTCTTCATGATACCACAAACCACCCTGTCCATGAAGTTTTCTTGGCAAAAATATTGGAATGACTTGCCATTTTCTTCTCTAGTGGATTAAGGCATACAGATTTAAATGATTTGTCCAGAGTCATGCAACTTGTGTCTGAGGCCAGATTTGAACCCAAAGTTTCAAATGAGTCACCTATCTGCTCCAAAATTCTGCTATGTTAAATGATGAGAATAGAATTAATTTTAAAATCTGACTCCAATGTCTGTCTGCTACATCATTGTGATTTCCAAAATCAGTTAGTCCATAAAAATTCATTTAGCCTAAATTTTATCTGAAAAATATTATCATTGTTTCAGTTATTATTACAAGATACTTATTATATTATTTCGGTATATATTATTATTTCGTATATTATTATTTCGGTAGCAAGCAATATAACTTTGAGGACATTTCCATTTATGTTTTTGAATAATGTAGTTTGAACAAAGATGTAAATTCAGAGGAAAAGTTCATTGTATTGGACTAGCTAAAATGCTAGATTTTCAATCAGAAGACCTGGGTTAAATCATTATTGTTGTCACTGATTCCTTTGTCAGACTAGTGAAGCTTAGGAATAGAATCCCCTCTAAGAATAATGTAAATTATAAAACTTAAAGCGTAAAACAAAAAATATATATTATTACAAAATAACTCAATTATGTTAAAATACAAACATTATTCCCCCCCCCCAAGAAAATAATTCACAGATCACAGGATAGAAACATCTTAACTAGATAATCTCCAACGTCCCTTCCAACTTTAATATATAATTCCATAACATGGAATTTGAGTGGGATGAGATTTCAACCAAGTTTAAAAGATCCATAATTTTTAAGAATAAATTATTTATCGTCTTTATAAAGCCAATGAACATGGGCCACGGGGCAGTTTAATTCTTACAACTCTGCCCTCCATTTAGAGATCTCACGCTAAGCTCCAGGCAGATTTTCATATGTGATGATTTCATTTGCCAGGAGTTTGTTTCCTTGCTTTCTGCAGGGTGGCTTACAGATGTATATGTTTGACTCTTGGACATTATAACACCTGCTATCAAGGAAACTACAATAAAAATAACAATGAAAACATTGACTAAGTATGTTTGCAATCAAATATATCCCTCAGTAATTTAATTTGGAGGCAACAGAGAGCATAGCATTCTAAAGAGAGGGCACTTTAATAATTCATAAGTCTAGAAATGGGAAAAGTTGATGCTGAGTGTTAGAAGAGCTGGAGCTCCCTTCTACCCTTAATTACTAAACAGCCACATAATAAAACCTAGAAGCTAGAAAGGAACTTAAAATCATAGAACAAGAGAATATTAGAGGTGAAAGGACATCTAAAATTACAGTCTATAAAATGTTTGATTTGGCTCCAACCTACTTTTCCAGAATTATTTCACATTAATCTTATTCAAACACTCTATGTTTGAGTCAAACAGGTTCACCATACTTCATGTATGGCATTCAATCTCCTGTCTCTTATTTTTCACAGGATATATCTCCCATGACTGTGAAGCAAACTCTCTCTCTTTACTTCATAAAACCCACTGCTTTAATAGTCACTTCAAGTTCCATCTTTAATGGGAAGTTCATCTTGATCCCTCCATTTTGCAATGCCCTCTCCCTATAAATTACTTTGTATTGATCCTCTATTTTTATATTTTTAACTTTAATTATCTGGCAACATATGTATATTGTTTCCCTCTAAGAGGCTGATATTTTTGTATTTATATTTTTGACATGGCACTTAGAACAGTGCTTACCAAAATACTAGATGCTTTTTGAACTAATGAAATAATCTCAGAGGGACTTAGAAAAATAGAACTTAAAACATTGAAGCTGGAGGGAATAGTGGAGAAAATCTATTGGAATTTTGTCAAATATATAATTTGGAATACATAATACATACATATTTGTGTATATATGTGTGTGCATTTGTGTACATGTGTGTATTTATACATACACATATATAAATACATAATAGCATGTGTATTATGCATGTGTATGTACATATAGACATATATCTCAGAAATGGTGCCATTCTATATCATTTTGTCTGATATCACTACTTTTCACTATACATCATATTCTAAATCACATTTGTCTAGACATTTTTTCAGTATGTCTGACTTTTCATAACCTCATTTGCAATTTCTTGGGAGAAAAACTGGACTTATTTGTCATTTTTTTTTCTATCTCATTTGAGGAACTGAGGCAAAAAGGGTTAAGTAACTTGTCCATGGTCACACAGCTAATAATTGTCTAATAATTGGGAGGATGACTCTTACTGACTCTAGGCCCAGCACTCTATCCAGTGTGCCACCTAGCTGACTCTATATCACTACTTCATTACTTAGAGGGAGACTATAAAGTTCATAGAATAATTTCTTTAAGATCATTAGGTAACTTAAGAGCAAAATCAAGACTCAAACTTTGTTTTTATTTGTTTGTTTTCTCTTACTTTGTTATGCCATAGTTCTCTTTTATTGCCCTGACTCAGTTTCCCTAATTATCCTGACTCAGTCCTGCCTAGGTTTCCCTAATTGTTTTGCCTCAGTTTCTAATTGTTCTGCTCAATCCTGCAAAACCACCTTTCCTTCTTAATCAGAGTATTTGATAAGGATAAAAGATCTTATATTTTAGAATATCAGAATGTCTCTTCCCATCCCAAGCTATCAGAATATCAGATACCATCTTATCAAGATGCCTCTCCCTATGTTTGGGGTGTCTTCCCCCATTATGTCATCCCATCTTCAGTGGCTCACCTCACCCTGTCACAGTACTATTCCCAGTCTCAGCACCCTGACTCCTCCCCTGCCTCAATCTACCCCCTGAGTCTGAGCCATGTGTATATATGTCATTGAGAACTCACATTGTTGGCTGGATTCTTGGAGACGATAGTCTCATTCAGCCCTGGAAGCAAACCATGGATCCATTTGGTCCCAGTAAATCTCTCCCTTTTAAATAAATTATTAAATACTTTCTAATCTCTATCTTGCCTCAGTTTCTCTGGCATTACAATTTCTAGTTTAACTGTTCAATGATCAACTATGATTGATTTATCTCTTCTCATTAATATAATAATACAAGATAATTCCAAAAGACTCAGGTGGAAAATGCTATCCACATCCAGAGAAAGAACCAATGGAGTCTAAATGCAAGTGGAAGCATATTATTTTCACTTTTTTTTTTTTCTTTTTGTTCTGTTTCTTTTTTCACAACATGACTAATGTGGAACTATGCTTTACATGATGGTCCTGGAAGTCAAAAATCTTTCAAAAAATAATGTTGAAAATTGTCTTCACATGTAATTAAAAAATAAAATACTATTAAATTTTTAAAAATTAAAAAAAAATTCTAGTTTAAGGTTTTTTGAAAAGAGTCTAATGTCTAATAAATAAATTTCATTCCCAATCACTCAGCAGATTATACGACCATCACTTATTAGGTATAGGAAATAGACAATAGGATATGTAAGTAGTGTTGTGCCACACTTTCCTTTGGTTATTCTCCCTTAGTTCCCCTAATTGTCCTATCTCAATTTCCCTGAATTGTTCTGCCTGGTTGCAACATCCTTCCTAATCATCATGAACCAGATAAGGAGAAAGACCTTCTATCTTAGACATCATGATCCCAGCCCTTCATACTTATCAGAATGTCCCATGCCTCCTTCCACCCTATCAGAACTGGATTGATAGTCTCAGTGCTCTGACTCTACCCCTGCCTTGGTCTATCCCTTGATAGTTTGGAGCCATGTGTGTATATATACTTCATGGGAAGCACACATTAGTGGGCTTTGGACATCTGGCCTGGGAGCATCAAGCCCCCAGCACAATCTTTCCCTTTCAAATTAAATATTATAAACTCTCTAATCTCTGTCTTGCCTCAGTTTCTCCAGCATTACAGTAGCACAGTGACAAAATAGAAAGATTAGCAAAACATGCTCAGTATGTTCTTAGATTCAATTTTCCTGGGTTCAATTTCAAATTCTATAATTTACTATCTATATGATCTTCAGCAAGCTACATCCTGCATAGAGCTTCTGGCCTAGAGCCAGGAACACCCAAGGTCAAATCTAGCCTCAGATATCTACTAGCTGTGCAACTCTGGGCAGATATATTGTCATTTTGTTTGTCATGTCTGATTCTTCCTGATCCAATTTGGGGTTTTCTTGTCAAAGATTTTGGAGTATTTATTATTTTCTTCTCCAGCTCATTTTATAGATGAGTAAACTGAGGCAAGCTAGTTTAAATGACTTGCCCAGAATTACACAGCTATTAATTGTCTGAGGTCAGGAAGAGACATTTTTCTATCTCCAGACCTGGAACTCTACTTTCTGTGCCACCCCTCCATGGCAGATAACTTAATCTCTATTTGATTTAGTTTCCTCATATTTAAAATGGAGGTAATAACAGTGCTTATTTTTCAGGATTGTTGTAAAGATTAAATGAGAAAATAATTATAAATTGCTTAGCACATAGTAAAAACTATATAAATGTTAGCTGTTATTATTATTGTTGTTATTGCTTTATGAAAAATTTGTTTAGTATGTTTTGTTTTAAGAAATAAAACTATAACAATAAAATGCTTTGTAATCATGAAGTAGATTTATAGGATCTTAAATTTTGCATGAGAATAGAGAGGTTTTAACAATGATCAAATGCCAATACTTCCTTTTATAAATGAGGAAACAGGTTTAAAGAAATTATTTGACCAAGGTCAAACAGGTAGTAAGTAGAAAAGCCAGGAATTGAACCCAATTCTTATTATCCTAAAAGCCAATAAGCTTTTGAACTAGTGTTATTCCTCCACTGAAACCCTATTTCAATGCCTCTTCATGGTACTCTCACCAGGATTCTACTCAGAGGCTTGATCATCAAAATATAAACTCTGATAGTATATGAAAAGATGCTAAGTTTTCAAGAACAGGTCCAGTGATAGACAAAAATGTTCCAGGGGCAAGCCCTCCTAAGCATCAAACGGCTCATCACTGGGTTAGCCAAAAGGTAATGATTTTTTTTCCCTCTCAGTAACTCTGGAAAGACATCTATTAAGTTGTTAAGTGGGTGTTAGCTGTGTCAACAGAGGGAGTGCCCACTCCAATGGAATTACAGGGGATTGAAGGATCATTATTTATATCATCATCATTATTATTAATGTTTATGGTTTTCTCAAGAATCAGCCCCTCACAGTAAGAATAGATTGACTCTTCTAATGGTGGCAACCCAGCTGTCTGAAATTCGGACATGGTTGAAGGCTGTTTGAATACCTCTATAATAAAAATAAAACAAAACAAAAAGTCAGCCAGGTCTTATTTTATCTTATTTGTATTACAGTATCTCAATACTCAGCCTTGTGAACACTCCACCAGTACAGATTAAAACCCATTCAACTCTTTCATACTGTGTGATTTTTATGTATGTTTTTCTATCAAACTTTTTAGCAGTTCTACCCAGTGCACTAGAATCTTCCTTTAATTCAGGTGTTCTTAACCCACCTACCCACCTACCTTTTTTTTTTTTTTTTTTCCTCTCTCTCGTGGTCTATTTTGCCTAGGTATTCTTTCTCAGAATAGTATTTTTAAATAGAGGAAATGCTACATTTCAGTTAGAAGTTAATGAAAATAAAAAGTTTTTTTTTTTCCCCCCATCAGAGTTCACAAACTCCTGAAAACCTATCTAGGATCTCAGAGAATTCCCAGCTAAGATTTCCTGCTCTAATGATTTTGATATTTTGTCTTAAAATAGCATAACTGGATGCAATCATCACAATGTCACCTACAAATAAAGAGGACTCCACCATCCACAGGAAATCTTTTTTTTAATTGAATTTTTTATTCAGTTTCCTCTAAGACAAAGTTGACAAACACTTTTGGCTATATTTATTTTCTTATCTTATGATTTGCCCTGCTATTTTTGATTAAAGGAGCACAAATGTCTACCACTACATTTTTAAAGATATCTTGAATAATTTTGATGCATGGGATGGGAGACATCTCATTGGAAAGTATTTTGCTCTAGCAAGTCAAATATTTAAAAACAAAACAATATCAACAACAACAAACAATAAGCAAATAAGATATTACATCCTCCACATGTTCTAATTAAATTGATAATGATAATGATGAAAATATTCCCTAGAATATTACTTTTAAAAAGTTTATCTGTCTTCTCTTAATGGTCTTAACAAGGGATATGTTGATGCATCCCTTCATTCATAACCACTCAGTGAAATCTGGCCAAACTTCCACATTAAAAAAAGCTATATAAATAGCTATTTCTAGACTTGTAGACTTATATCTGAAAATGACCTTAAAAGACATTAAATTCAATCTCCTCATTTTACATACTTGGCCACATTCTGGTAACTAGACAGCAGTACAGTTGGGCCTCTAAACCAGTTCTTCTAATATAAAGTCACATAAGATCTTGAACTAGAAATTATACAAAATTAAGTTCAAGGGTTACACACTCACAACATAGCTTTTAACAGCAAGCACCTACTTCAATGTTCATGTCAATCCTTCCTTACATACATGTATGCATATATATGTGTACAAATGCACATATACATATATACACATATATGAATGTATGTATAATATATATCATGAAATAATTCCCAATTAAATTTGTTTTTTTTAAATATTTAGTCCTAAATTCTCTCTCTTCTTGCCTTTCCCCCTCTGTCAAAAAGTAAGAATCTGATCTTGGTTATACATATGAAGTCATGTAAAACATGTACCTATATTAGTTATGTTGAAAAAAATCATAGAAAAAAAACACAGGAAGAAAAATAAAGTTTTAAAAAAGCATACTTTAATTTGCATTCAGATTTCATCATTTTTCTCTCTGGAGGTAGATAGCATTTTCCATCATGAGACTTTGAAATCATCTTGGATTTTTTTTTTCTTTTTATTAGAATAGCTAAAATTTTCACAATTAATCATCTTTACAATATTGCTGTTATTCTACACAGTGTTCTGGTTCTGCCCATTTTTCTTTGCATCAGTACATATAAGTTTCTGCAGGTTTTTCTAAATCCATCTTGCTCATTATTTCTTATAGCACAGTCATATACCACAACAAGCTCAGCCATTCCCCATTTGATAGGCATCTTTTCAATATCCAACTCTTTGCCACAAAAGAGCTATTACAAATATTTTTATACCTATTGGTTCATTCATCTTTTGTTTGGTCTTTTTGATATATAGACCTAGAAATAATATTGCTAGGTCAAAGACAATGCAAACTTTTATGACCCTTTGGGCTTAGATCCAAGTTCTTCTCCAGAAATGGTTGGCTATGTTAACAGCTGCACCAAAGGTCCATTATTGTCCCAATTTTTCCATCTTCTCTCCATTATTTGTCATTTTCCTTTTCTGCCATTTTAGTCAAGCAGATAGTGATAAGATGATATTTCAGAGTTGTTGTAATGTGCATTTCTCTAATCAATAATGCTTTAGAGCATCTTAATGTAAATTATAGTAATAGTTTTGATTTCTTTTTCTGAAAATGCCTGTTCATATCCTTTGACCATTTGTAGACTGGGGAATGACATATATATATTTATATTTATATATTTATATTTATATATATTTCTTTCAGTTTCTACATATTTGAGAAATAATGCCTCTATCAGAGAAACTTGCTTCAAAATTCTGCCCTCCCCCCATTTCATGTTTTCCCTTCTAATTTTGGGTTCATTAATTTTGTTTGTGCAAAAGTTTTTAATTTCATGTAATCCATTTTACTTCCCGTGATTCTTTCTTCCTTTCTTTCTTTCTTTCTTTCTTTCTTTCTTTCTTTCTTTCTTTCTTTCTTTCTTTCTTTCTTTCTTTCTTTCTTTCTTTCTTTCTTTCTTTCTTTCTTTCTTTCTTTCTTTCTTTCTTTCTTTCTTTCTTTCTTTCTTTCTTTCTCTTTCCTTTTTTTTCTTTTTTCTTCTTTTTCTTTTTTTTTTTTTTGTCGTAATCTGCTCTCTTATTCATAGATATGACAGGGACATTTCCCCACACTCCCCTACTTTACTCATAATATCACTCTTTGTCTAAATCAGTTATCTGTTTGATCTTATCTTGTTATACAGTGAAAGATATTAGTTTATACTGATTTTCTGCCAAACTTTTCTGGTTTTCCCAGCAACTTACAAAAGATTAGTTTTTATTTCCCAAAGGTTAGATTTTTGTGTTTATCAAACACTAGATTACTATGCTTATTTACTACTGTAATATGTACCTAATCTCTTACATTGATTCACCATTCAACCTCTTAGCCAGTACCAGATTATTTTGATGATTAGTACTTTATAATATTATTTGAAATTTAGTACTGCTAGAAGGCCTTTCTTCACATTTTTTTTAATTCCTTGATATTCTTAATTTTTTTTGTCCCTTCAGGTGAATTTTTATTACTTTTCTAGATTTAGAAAATAATTCTTTGGTAGTTTGCCATGGTACTGAATAAGTAAATTAATTTATGTAAATTTGTTATTTTTATTATTTTGGCTCAGCCTATCCATGAAGCAATCAATATTTCTCCAACTGTTTAAATATGTTTTTGTGTGCAAAATGTTTATCACATTTTTAAATAATCCCTGGTTTTGCCTTCCTTTTTTATATTCTTTGGAACTTCAGAGTGAAATAAGTTATAGAAACCAAACTCCTAAGGTCCTAAAATGGAAAAGTTACAAAAATTCACAGATAGGCTTATTTTGTGAATATTAAGAGGCTATTGAACAATTCAGGGAATAAGGGCATGTAGGATGGGTGGGAATGGTGTTCAATTACTGTAATTCCTTATTAACTATATATAACTAGCTGGGCCAATGAGCTGAGCCAAAATAAACTTTAGTTTAAAAATGGCTTGGCGTTTTCTGGGTTATGTTTAAAAATGGTATCTCAATCCCCACCTCCATTGCCATACCTTACTATCCATCAAAGGGTTCAAATTTTGAATCTTCACTATAGAATTTGTAATTTTAGTTGTTTCAAAATAATTAACTATGGTCCTTAAAGAATGGAATTTCTTGGTATTAAAAGTATGTCATCAACATATCAAGTATCTGTAATTTTGTTAGTGTGAAAAGTCCCTCCCCCAAAAGCAAATCTACACTCATAATCTTAGAGAGTTTTTGGAGATTTTAGGTTATGTGAGGTGCCTATAGTCAAGGAATTAATTGACAGTCACTCAGAAAGCTTTTATTAAGAGTTTACTTTGGACCAGGTATTGTGATAAGTACTGAAGATGCATAGAACTACAAAGCAAAACAAATAAGCAAAAAAAAAAACAAAAACAAAAAAAAACACAAACTGGAAAGCCCAATCTTTCCTCTAAAACAGAGGTTCTCAAACTACAGCCCACAGGCCAGATGCCACAGCTGAGGACATTTATGCGGCCCCGCTGGGTTATGGCAAATGGGCTGAGGGGCGGAGACAGAGTATGAGGTTTTGTTTTTTATTATAGTCCCTCCAACAGGCTGAGGGACAGTGAACTGGTCCCCTATTTAAAAAGTTTGAGGACCACTGCAAGAGCTCACAATTTAAAGAAAGAGGAAACATACTAACAACTGTGTACCAACAAGCTATATACAAGATGAATTGGAGATAATCAAAATAGCTACATGGAGATAATCAATAACTAGTACTAAGGAAAATCTCTAAAGGTAGGATTTGGGTAAGTTATGAAAGGTTTTGAATGGCAAACTGAAGATTTCATAGTTGAGTTTTAGAGAACCACTTGAGTTACTGAATGGGGAATTGATAGTCTTAGAACTAGAGTGGTAGCAGTGTCAGAGAGAAGGGTACATGCACAAGAGGTGTTATGAAGGAAGAAATATTATAGTGGACTTGGAGAAAGAAAAAGAAGTGTCAAGGATGCCACATTGATTGAGTCTGGATCATTGGAAAAATGGTGGTACTTTTAGTAAGTTAGAAAGAGGTTCAAGGAAATTAGAGTTTTAGGAGAAGACAATGAGTTTGATTTTGAACATATTGAGTTTAAAATATCTGTGGGCCAAACATTTTGAAATGCATGATATTCATTTGAAAATTTAAGGCTGGAGGTTAAGAGAAAAGTTATATATAAATAAATCAAGGAATCATCAGCATAGAGATGATACGTGAATCTATGGAAATTCATGTGACTACAAAGAGAAATAATATGGAAAGGAAGAAAAATATGCCTAGGACAGACCTCTGGGGGTCATTTATGGTTATTGTGACCTTGAAGATCTAATATAAGAAACTTTGGAGAAGTGTTCAGATAAAAGCAGAGGAGAGTAATGTCATGAAAATCTAGTAAAAAGAGAATATCAAGATAAGGATCTTTGACAATTTCCAAGGCTGTATAGTTATTAAGAAAGATGAGGATTTAGGAAAGACCATTTGATTTGATAATTAAGTGATTGCTGATAATTTTTGAATCTAAAATCTGATAATTAGTCTAGCACTTCATCTATTATATACCTCTCATTAAAAAAAAAGTAATTTATAAAAAGTAGGATATCAGTGGTACTTTCCCAAGAAAGTAGGACAACTTAACTTAAAAAAACTCAGCTTGAATCCTATCTCTGTGCTTTGGTCAAACTATTTCTTCCTCAGGACCTCATTCCTCATCATTGTCTTAGCACAGAGAGCTGACACATGTAGTCTGTTTGGAGATAGGCAAGTCATTTCAATTTGCAGGACAACTCTTTAAGATTAAAGTTTTCAAGCTGGTACTAATATGGTTGTATGGAGACATCTCCCTGTATATACTGATGAACTCAGATCAAGTTTAAATATATATGTGCAATTACCCTTGTTCTATTATTTGGGCAATGGTGTATGTGAATATGTGTGTGTCCACACATATACACATATGCATACATGTATATATTCACACATATAGGCATGTGTCTGATATATGTGTGTATAAACACACAGTGATATGTGTGATATATGTAACTATATGAATGTGTGTATATACACATACACATATGTGTATATGTATGTATAAATTTATATATAATACACATATATTGGTATTTATATAATAAATATATAACTATATATTAATATACACACATATTGGTGTGTGATATGACTATACATGTGTGTGCATATATGTATTAATTTCAAATTCATTAAGACTTTTTGCTTTATTATCCATGAGGAAGAAAGAACAAACAAACCAATAAAATTGGGACTTATTGTAATAACTTAAAGACATTTCTATAATTCTTGGGTGTTTTTGAGACAAATACTTTGCAAAATATACAGCATTACAGGGGTCTACTGACCTCTTCTTGTGAATTTGAGGGGGACTGTAGTATAGTGACTAGAGTACTGCACTAGAATACATATTCCAGTTCAGACCTTCACTCTCTGTGTGATCCTTAACTTTCTCAGAACCTCAGATTCCTTTGTTTCAAAAGATAGAGGTTAGAACTGATGACTTTTATGTCTTTTTCAGCTTTACATCTCTAATGCTGTGTATGGAGAAGAGGGAGTTCACAATAAATTTCCTCATTTGCAAAATAGGCTTAAGAATGCTCGCACTATTGAACCTCACATACTGTTTGGAAGGAAAGAGTAACATTATCGTGCTATAGGAATATGGGCTTTTATTATTTGTCAGAACTCCACTTCTAGTGTAAACTGTCCTTATTTGGAGTTTTCCCTTAATTCACTACTCTGACTCAAGAGACCAAGCAAATATCCAGTTTGATTTATTTGGTAATCAGTCCTTTGGAAAATATCAACCCTTTCCTACTCCCATCCTTTCCTTCCCACCTCCCCCCCCCCCTAAAAAAAGCAGATGTTCTTCAGTTAAGCCTTCCCTGTGATTTTTAATACTCTCTGTGTCACCAATGCTACCATCAGGACTCCTCTTTCAATAAGATGCTGATTGGTTGAATATGGCTTCCAGTAACTCAGCCTTTGTTTTGTAAAAACATTATTACAACATTGTATAACACTTTAGAAATGTTTCAAATTTAGGCTGGCGTGGTGACTTAGCAGACTAGGGGGCTAGCATATGGAGTCTGCTACACTCAAGAGACTGTGGTTTCATTGCTGGCACCCACCAGTCAAGTCAGGATTAGCAACCAGGGTATTTTCAGCAAGAGCTGAGTTTGCAGAACCATCAGGTACTGTTGCCTGGTTTAGACCAGGAGAAGAACGGCTGGCCCACAGAGACGAATGTGAAAGTGGCACAGAAATTGAATGCAGACATTCTTCAGCTCAGATTTGGTAGGTAGTCACTTGTGTTGCTTTCCGTAGCCCAAACTGGGTGTAGGGTGGCAGTGGAGGGGGGAGGTCCAGGAGCAGGATAACCAAGGGCACTAGTTTGGCAATCACAAAAAAAATGTTTTCAAGACCTGCCTGCAATTGATTAGCCATATGGGCTTAGGTATGCACTTCTCTCCTAATATCAATTTCCTCATCTCTAAAAGTGGAAGATTTAATAGGTGATCTCTAAGGACATAGATTGGGACAAGGTGTTTTATTGGAAGTTTGTTTGGTACATTAGTGATAAACATGACTCAATAGTCTCTTCTAATTTTAATTTTTCTATTTTAAGGATCATGCTTTTGATAGTGGAGATATGTCTTCTACAGGAACAGGGAAGTTCCCCTTCTTTTTTTCTATACTTAAGGGTCTCTGTCATTTAATTTGCCATCACCCTCCCAAAGTCAAAATCCTGCGAACAACTTCCTTGTGACAAAATTCTCTGAATAATTTTAAGTTATTTTTCAGATGACAAATACGCATCCAATCACCAGACCTCTACCTAAAGGCTAGCCAATTTGGGAGGACCTAAAATAACCAGCATTACCCTGGTTTATCATTTAAGAATTCAAGGTCACCTCTATGGCAGGATGACACATGAGAATGGAGGTTCTGGTAGTCTACATTTCTATAACTTAGTTCCACCAGAGCTTCACAAGGCAACAGAAAGAGCCAAAGTCAGAGTCAAAGGGCTTGGAATGAAATCTGTGTTCTACAACTTACTATTTATATAATCTTAAGCAAATCACTGAATTTCAGTTTCCTCATTTATAAAATGAAGAGTTCAGACTTGATGACCTCCTAAGTTTCTTTCCAGCTCTTTATCAGACTATAAACCAGAACAAGGGGTGTGGAAGGAAGGAGACAAACATTAAAGCTCCTGCTTATGTCATAAGCTGTCCTAAGAACTTTATAAACATTATCTAATTTGATTCTCATAACTCCAGTGCATTTGGTGCTATTATTATCCCCATTTTATAGTCAAGAAAATGGAGACAGAAGTTAAGTGACTTTTCCAGGATCATACATCCCAGTAAGTATCTAAGATGATGTGTTAGCTAAGATTTTCCTGGTGCTAGTCCCAATGTTTTATCTAATCTGCACCTAGCTGCCTCTTAAAGTATTCTCCAAATTGTTATGTTTTGAGTGCCATGAAGTGTGCTACCACTAGTAAAGTAAAAGTTGGGTTGAGATGACACTGGAGAACAGAAATGACTGGTCAGAAGAAGCAGGGGCTCCTCTGTAGAGTTTTTCTTCCAGCAGTGACCTACTTCCCTATCTCTCTGAAGGTGACCACGATCCAGTTTATAAAAGTTTATATTCCTATTTCTGTAAACACAAAAAGTTAAAATTTACTTATATGACAGTGAGTAAACACCATAAAATTTAAAAAGAATTTTCATCTCTAGAAATTTATGAGAGAGGCTCTGAGTATTATTTTTCCATGTTATAGAAAGATGCTACATACATTACCCAAAGACACCCGTCAAATTGGTGGCAACACCAATATTTTAATTCAGTTCTTCTGACCCTGAGTACAGTGATGTATTTATGAGAAAAGAGCGAACAAGCAGAATGGTATATCAGTTAGATCCATGGATAAAAAAATCAGGAGATGTAGATTTGAGGTTTATCCCTGCCATTAATTTATTGTACAGCTTTGGACCAGTCAATTATCTTTCTAAGAGACAATGTTCTCATTTCTCAGATAAAGAGATTCAACGAGATGATTTCTAAGTATATTTTCCAGTTCTAAGAATGTCAATTCTTTCTAATCTTAACATTTTATGCACCCATAATAGTGGCAACAACATTTTTTAAAAATCATAAAGGAACTAAGTGATGTAGTCACTTAATATTTGGACCATGCTCCAAACACACTGGCTTCTTATGGAATAATTCACATCATACTATCAACTGTTTAGTATCCAGAAAGGAGTGCCTCAGGAAAGACAAGTTGGCAACAGGAGGAGCTAATGTTTAGGGTGACCACACTGCCATATCTAAGGTACGGTTTTCATTAAAAGAGAAATGTGTGGGTCGGGAGGGAAGGGGAATTGCATTGAGAAAGTGATACTGTTCATGTCTTTCGTTTACTGGAAGAAGGGCAAATTGACACAATCGGAGTAAGAAGAAAATGACTTGGGGGGGGAGATGGGGGAGGCAGAGGGGGTTGGGGACATACTTGAAGTTGAAGGAGGCAGAAAAAAATCATGGCAGTTAAAGCCAATAAAGTCCTTTATTTGAATGCCATTAGTGGGTTTGGCAGGCATGTTTGCCATCTACTTCAGAGGACCACTGCACAGATTAAGAGAGGCTAGATGCTAATTTGCACATATGGAAATGCTTTTTCTCTCCGTTCTGATGGCTCTGTTGTGGACAGATGGAATTAGCAAGAACTCTGAAGCCGTGAAGGCAAACACATTAAAAAAAGGGAGGGGGGAGAGAAAAACTTTCTTTTTTCCTTTCTCTTTCTTCCCTCTCTTTCTTTTCCTTTTTCTTATTTCCTTTCCTTTTTTTCCTCCCTTCTTGCTCTTTCTTTTTTACAATTTCTTTCTTTTCTTTTTTTCTTCCCCTTTTCTTTCTCTTCTCTTCTTCTGTCTCCTTTTGCTTTCTCTCCCTTCCTTCCTTTCTCTCTCCTTTCCTTCCTCCCTTCCTCCCTTCCTCCTTCCCTCCCTCCCTGCCTTCCTTCCTTCCTTCCTTCCTTTCCTTCCCTCCCTCTCTCCTTCCTTCCCTTCCTCCCTTCTTCCCTCCTTCCTTTCCTTCCTTCCTTCTTCCTTCTCTCTTTCCTTCTTTTCCTCTTTCCTTCCTTCCCTCTTTTTTTCCTTCTTTCCCTTCAAGAAAAATTTCAAACTGCAAAAAATAAATATAATAATAATAATAACAATAATAAAATAAGCATATATTATTACCAGAATAGTTTCTGGCATTAATAATGCATTTATCATGTTTCAATTGCAAATCCATTTCTAACAGTGAGTGAGAGAGACATTCAGAACAGAATTTAGGATGCCAGAGAATGTTGGCAAATTGAGGCCCATCTTTAGGGAGATTTGGCCTTATTTACTGCATCTATATCTATTTGTGTTTCAGACTGTTTGCCTCATAAAAGCACCTTCTCTGACAGTCATCAGAAACTTGGAATCTTGACTGCAGTTTTGTGTCCTCATGTGGTTGCACTCCCAACAATTCCACTGTTAGAACTTAGAGGGGTGGAAAAGCAAAAGCAATCCCACTGGATTTACCTTTTCACCCCTGAAGCAAGCCCAGCTAGTCTGAAGAGTCCTTTTTCTGTTGCCTTTCACTCACTGTCTTTTATGGGGAGACTCTGTAATATTTTATTTATTGACAGACTAACAAGATTTAGAGTACTTTGAGAGCTGGTCCCGTCCAGAGGCCTGCCTGGCTGAGAAACCTGTCTGGGTAATTGGTGTTCCATATCAGGTTATTTAAAAGGAGAAAAGCAACCCAACAGAGGCAAATATATCCTACATGTGGAATCATAGTATTTAAATCCAAGAGAGATCATCTCATCAACTCTTTACTTCTCCAGAGGCAGAGGCAGATGCTCAGAGAGATCAGGTACCTTCTCTGAGATGCTAAAAGTAGTGGGAATTCACAGTTCCTCTTACCCCAAATCACCTGCTTGTTCTACCATACCAGAGAGTTAATTGAAGTGAATAAGAATCCTTGATCAGTGATTCAGTATAGACAAAATGTCTTCCCCCTCCATTTCAGTTTCCTCATCTTTAAAATGGGAATGATAATACCAGCAATAACTGCCTTCCAAGGTTTGGGGGAGGATCAAATGAGATACTATACATAATTCATGTTGTCAGCATAAAGCAGGATACAAGACTAATTTTATTTCTATGAAAATATAGCATCACCCTTATCCACTAATGGAAGTCACAAGGTAATGTATGTTATGCTTCTCTTTTCTCAGTTATTAAAAAAAAAAAATTATTTTAAGCAAATAAAAAAATACCAATATCTAATATATGGTATTCCTCCAAGGTTTTCTAGTATACTTTAACAAATTATTTAGACCATTAATTTTACATTGCTTTCATTTCCTAATATATCTTCCCCCTTTTTTTATTTAGAGAGTTGTATCTTATAACAAAGATTAGTCAGAACATGGACATTTTAGTCACTTTTAGCACAATTCTAAATTGTTTTCTATAATGGTTAATGGTGCTTATCTTTCTGAAGCTCCTCCAATATTGACTAGTTTTATTTTTTGTCATATTTGCCATTTTTCTGGGTATAAATAGAAATGTTAGATTTCATTTGATGTGTTGTTACCTTATTTTTGTGGTTTCAAATATTCCTTTAAATGTTTATTCATGGTTTCCAATTTTTCTTTTGAGAACTATCTGTTATGTTCTTTGACTTCTATATCCTTTAAGAAATGTTCCTTGGTTTTATGTATTTATATTAATTTCCTATGAAACTATCAGAGATATTTGTTGAGATTTACCCTCCATTTCATCTCATCCCTTTTATTTTACCTACATTCTAAAAATCTTTTAATTGTCCACTTAATGACTATCACCATTTTCAGTGTATTCTTCTCAATGCATCCTAATTTTTTTCATGTGAAAGCCCAATCTGTGTGTTGTTAGCTATGATAGTAGTAATTTTAGTATTAAAAAAGTAGTTTGTAAGATTGTTTATGCCAATCCTGTCAGATACAACTTCTTCCAATCACATTATCACTAAATTTGTAATTAAAAAAAAAAAAACTTAGTTCCACCCTAGTTCTGTAACTTATCAGCTATATAATCTTGGTTAAGTCATATTAAGTTATCACTATGGGACTCAATTTTCTTATCAATAAAATTAAGGGAACTAAAAGTCCCTTCTAAATTCTATAAGCCAGCTGACTTTTTAAATAGCAAAGTAAAATATGCATGTTAATTATTATTGTTTCTACTGTCATTGTTATTATAATTGGGAAGGAAGGAAACACTTTAACAAATATTTTTCAGAGGGTCATTAATTAACTAACCCTCCTTGACTGGGGAGATGGCAGCCCAATAAATATCCTTTGCTGCTGTATTAGACCATAGTTCCAGTATTATGCTGAGCTCTGGGCAATGAGTTCATTTGATAAGCTGGAAAGAATTATTCAATACAGAACTATTAGGATAGTAAAGGGCCTCAAATTCAGTTAATATAAGGATTATTTCAAGGAAAATATGCTTAGCCTATATAAGACTTGCAGAGAGGTTAAGGAGAGGGAGGAAAGAATGATAAGTTAATTTAAATATTTGTTAAACTATCATGTAGAAGAGGCAGTAGAACCATTCTGTGTGGCCAGCTTTTTGACCTGTAGTTAGCTGCTTCTTGAGGGGTTGAGGTAGGTGGATTGCTTGAGATCTAGAGATCTGAGCTGAAAGGCAAAGACTTCAAGTATGTGTAGCAAGTCCAACACCTTCATCATGATCCTCCAAGGAGTGAAGAGCTACCAGAATTCCTAAAAAGAATGATCTGATTCAAATGAGAAAAATGGAGTAGGTCAAACTCTCTGTGCCAATCAATGGTGAGATTGGTTTCATGCTGCATTTCTAGCCTGTATGAAATATGGAGACTCAATCTTCCACTCTCACCCCTCCCCATTTCCCCACCTCAATTTTATTTTGTTTTGTTGGCTCCGAAGGGTAGAATTAGGATGAAGGAGTAGAAGTTACAAAAAAGGTTATTAGAATTGATATAAAGAAAACTTTTCTAATAATTAAGAGTTATCTTAAAATGGAATGGGTTGCCTTTGGAGACAGTGATTTTCATTTTATTGGAGCAAAAAGTAGATAACTACTCTTCATATATATTGTAGAAGGAACTCTTATTTAAATAAAGACTGACCTTAATAATCCACAAATCTGTGGTCTGAATTCAGTGCCCTAAATGCTCCCAGCTACTTCCTATCTTGAATACTTTTTTAATAGACCAACAAGACTCTTCAGAGAACATAATGTATTGGGATAAGTACAAATGAAATGCTCCCAATGCTTCAGTCCCAGAATCAACATTCCTACTCAAATCAAACTGTGCATACCCTTTGATATAGCAGTGTCTCTACTGGGTCTATATCCCAAAGAGATCATAATAAAGGAAAAAGGATCCACAGGTGCAAAAAATGTTTGTAAGCAGCCCTTTGTCTATGGGCAAGGATTTGGAAACTGAGTGGATGCCAATCAGTTGGGGAAATGATTGAATAGTTATAGTATACTATAATTATATGAATGGAATGGAATGCTATTGTTCTATAAAAAATGATCAGCAGGATGATTTCAGAGAAGCCTGGAGAGACTAACATGAATTGATATTGAGTAAAATGAGTAGAACCAGGAGAACATTGTACATAGCAACAGCAAGATTATACGATGATCAATTCTGATGGACATGGCTCTTTTAAGAGCAAGATGATTCATATCTTTTCCCATGGTCTTGTGACAAAGAGAGTCAGCTGCAGCAAGAAAATAGGACTGTGGGGACTAGTTGTAGTTCATGACCAGGTATAAAAGAGTTGCATATGTTTAACATATATTGTATTATTTGTCATCTAGGGGAGGAGATGGGTGGAAGGAAGGAAAAAAATTTTGAACACAAGTTTTTGCAAAGGTGAATGTTGAAAATTCTCTATGCACATGTTTTGATGATAAAACTCTTTAATTAAAAAAACAAAAAACAAACAAACAAACAAACAAACAAAAAAAAAACAATCCTACTTAAATCTGCAGAGACATAATTAGGAATCACCTGGAGCAAATTTAGTTACTTATAGATGAGGAAAGGTAGAATATATAGACTGAGGTAAGGCCATGAAAGCTTAAAAAAGCTGAGGATATGGGAAAGAGAAGGAAGTAAAGATTAGGGTAGGAAGTCAGGTACTTCATTTAGTAAAGAGGAATGAGTAATATAGCATCCTCTAGATGAGAGTAACAAGAATCTTTACATGTTGGAGTTATCTTTAGAATAATAATAGTGATTGTTGAGAAATCTAAAGGGGAAGGGTGCACAATCTGGCTGCCCCATATTAGTCTGAAAAATCTTCATGATTTATAGAATTCATGCAAAAAGAATGATGTGAAAATAGGACTGAATATAACCATGAGCATTCCCATGATCTGAGTATTTTTATACTTCTAAAAATTATTAATTATTATCCAAAGAGTTTTTATGTGTTGTATTTATAGATATTTACCACATTATAAATAAAAATGAATTTCAAATGTGTAGACTTTCTAGACCACATTTTGACAACCACTGATCTAGACAAAGTCCAGGAGACTTTGTCACATTCTTGGAGTAATCACAAAGTTGCTCTCAAGGGAAATATTGTGCTAAAGACCCCATTTGTACTAGTTTTTGCACATTATTTTTCAGCATAGGATGATATATGCATCCCTCCTTCTATATCCTCAATTTTATCCCTTAACATGATGGCCTACCTAGGATTTCATGAAGCTCTGCTTGCTAAAGGACAGCTACTCACTGAAACACTGAAGGATAAACAGTCCAAATCCAATGTCAATAGCCAACATTTGTCATATGACCAGAAACCTATAGCATAGATACATATTAGAAATTAATAATCTTCAATACCAATGTATGTTGGTCAATACTAGTGACATTCATCAAAGGCAGCATTCTCAAAGTGTGGTACACAGAACCTGGCTGGGGCTCTCTTAGTTTCTATTATCATAATAGTGCTAAGATGTTTTAATTTCAAATATAGTTAATATCAATAGATATAACCTATTATCTTTGGGAAGGGTATTCTCATTAATTGTTGAATCTAAAGAAATTTTATGGAGAAGAAAATGGCAAACCATTCCAGTATCTTTGCCAAGAAAACCTAAATTGTGTCATGAAGAATCCATTCATTTGGATAAATGAAACAATTGAATAGCTACAAAAAGTGGTTCTGAAACCCCAAAATTTGAGAATCATTGATCTGAAGGATATCTTTCTCACCTTTTTGTTATATTATTTTATCACTGTAGAATAAGAAGACAGAACTGAGGCTTTCAATTGGGCTGATAGAACATATCCAGCATATCCTTAATCCCACAAACATTATAGAATGTTGGTATCATGTGACCTTTACAAGGTACAAGAAATAGTAATACGGTTGAACATGAAGGCAGACTTAGAGATAGTCTAGTCTATTCTAATTACTGTGCAGCTAGAAAACAAACAAAAGCAAAAAGTGATTCTTACAAAAGAAAAGAACTTGTTAAAAGTCTCACAATTACTAAATGATAGATATGAAGTTTGAACTGAATCTTCTTATTCCATTTCCAATACTCTTGCCACCATACTACACTTGACTTGGAAAACATTAATATTATCTCTGTTTTATTATTATTTTTTAATTTTTAACTATTTAACTATTAGACCACAGGAGTTTTATAGGTCTGGTTGATGTGATTCAGGGAAAAGAGATAAGCCTTCCTTGAAACCTATGATCATATAACCCATTTGTTGTGGTCTTCAGTCATTTTAGTCATATCTTACTCTTCATGATCTCATTTGAGGTTTTCTTGGCAGAGATACTGGAATGATTAGCTATTTCTTTCTCCAGATGATTTTGTAACTAAGGAAACTGAGGGAAAGTTAAATAACTTGCCCAGCTAGTGTCTGAGACTTGATGTGAACTTAAGTCTTTCTTGATTCCAAACTCAACTTTCTATCCATTGTGCCATCTGACTGCCCTGACTATAAATTTGGTAGATATATATAATATTATATATATATATATATATATATATATATACCAAATGTTTTCCAAGTCAATATTTATACCTTTGTAATATGGCTTAGCCAATCTCCTGAGACGTTTTTATCAAGGTGTGGCCATTGCCCAAGCTATTGTTTCTTGGAATCACAGCTAAGAGACAAAGGTAGGCAAAAAAAAAAAAAAGGTGGATGAACAGCCCTCACACTAGAGTGCTAATCGTCCCTGAACAGTTTGAGGGTAACTAACAAACCCACTAGTGAGTAAAGACAATGTCTACCCTAAGCATGTGAAGACTTCCTCTGGCAATATGGTGAATGAGAACGTTTTGTTTCAATGTCTATCAAGGCAGCTGAAGCAGGTGCTATCAAGTGCTTAGAACTTGTTCAAACATCAAGGATGATAAGGTCATCTACTGCATCCTGGACCACTGCCAGATGTCCTGACTTTTATCTTCTCACTGGACTTGACTCTGGGTGACTCTGAAGACTGCCTCATTTAAGCTTCACATTATCCTATGACATCATTGGCCCTTTTCCAAAACAAAAAGACAAACAACAAAAACAAACAAAATGAGGCCAGCAGTAATCCTTATCTATGTTTTTAATGGCCCTTGTTAAAAACAATTCAAGCTTGACACTAATCTAAAAGATTATTAGCAGATCCTATTAAGTGAAAATACCTGGTCCAATGAATAAAAGTACTCATATTATGTTAAGTTCTTACTGGGTGCTGATGAGATAATGAGATATTAGGTTCTTACTAAGTGCTAAGTCAGTACTTGACAATTTTCTAGTTCAGGCCTTTCCTGGTAGTTTGACTTGTGAATTCCTGGGGAAGAGCTTGCATGCTTGGGAGGAGCAAGCGCATTGGTTGAAGTGGTTCTTCCCAGAAGCCCTTGCATTATCCCATGCCCATTCTCTGGGAGGATAAAGAGGGCAGCTCGGGAGGAAAAAAAGTCAATCTCTCCTCTAGACCAGACTTGACATGGCTCTCTGCAGGAAGGGAAGTCACTTCTCTGGACGAGAGTTAACGGCAACTGTCTGGAGACAACGGTTCTCTACAGGAAGAAGAATCTGTCTGAGAGATTTGAGTTGACACAGCAGATCTCCTCCCAGAGAGCAATCAGCAGCTTCTGGAGACAACAGCACGCTACAAATTGACGCCCAACGTGGGGCACCAATTGTAATGAAATCTCTAGGACAGATTCTTCTTCCTGTAGAGAACCGTTGTCTCCAGACAGTTGCCATTAACTGTCCTCCAGAGAAGTGACTTCCCTTCCTGCAGAGAGCTGCGTCAAGCCTGCTCTAAAGCAGAGACTCTCTATCTCTGGAGTGCTGCCCTCTTTATCCTCCCAGAGAATGGGCGTGGGATAATGCAAGGGCTTCTGGGAAGAACCACTTCAACCAATGAGCTTGTTCCTCCCAAGCACACAAGCTCTTCCCCAGGAATTCACAAGTCAAACTACCAGGAAAGGCCGGAACTAGAAAACTGTCAAGTACCGACTTAGCACTTAGTAAGAACCTAATATCTCATTATCTCATCAGCACCCAATAAGAACCTAACAATATTACTATCAAATTCATTAAGTTTGGAGTCATATAATCACCATGTTGTTTATATTAGAGGCATAATAATTATTAAAGATTATGTGCTAAGTAATAGAGATTCTGATTAGCATCAACGAAGGTAGTTCTAATCCTAGGGAAATGAGAAATTCTTAAAACATTGAAGTGAGATCACAAGCTATCTTTTATAGCCGCTATACTATAGGGTTCCCCTTCTGGGAATTTGATCAATATTTGATCATTGGTTTTGAGAGTGATTTAAAAAAAAAAATTACGGAGTGCTTTCTTCTTAACTATCCTGAGATGCTGGCAGTGGAATTAATATTATTCTCATTTTGCAAAGTCAGCAAGTCTTTATTAAGCAATGACTATGTCTAGGCACCGTGCATAGGGCTGAAAACTGAAATGCATAGAGAAGAGACTTGGCAAGGTCACAAAGCTAGTGGTAGAACAGGGCAAATTGAATGCCATTTCCACCACACTTTTGGTATGTGATGCTTGAAGTTACAAAAGTGCAATCCCATTATGATTTGAAGATTCAGCCTTAGTTATGCTGGCCAAATTATAACTTAAAAGTTAGGTACCAATAATCTCAGCTAAATATTTTGCTCTTCTATTCTCGTAGTGACTTTTGACCATAGGAACTCAAAAGCTATCTCCTTTAAATCTATTATTTATAGATAAAGAGATGGAAACCCAGGGAGATTGAATGATTTGTCTACAATCACACAAGTTATAAGCATATGATGTGAGATTTGAAACCAGTCACCTGACACCAAGGCCAGCATTCTTTCCATTATATCATGCCATTTACTGAAGGCTAACCAAATTATCCCTGCTAGGAATTCATTGCTCAATTAGTCTTGCTGGTGGTTGCTGAGAATTTCTCCTGAATTATAATTTCTGGACTTCATCTCCTCAAGGAAATCTGTCTCTACACAGCAACATAAAATGTAATGGTAAAAATATTTGAATCAGTCAGAAAAACCAAGGATCAAGCCCTGTGTCTTCCTTTACTATCAACATTATCATGGAAAAGTCATTCCTTCCTTAGTCTCAGGTTTCATCTGCAAAATTGAGATAATATTTATCCTGATTTCATTCTGGGGTTGTTGTAAAGAATAGTCTTTGTGAAAAATAAAATGCTATAGAGATATAAGCTATAGTGACCATTAATAGGGCAGTTATTTGGTATGGTGAATAGAGCACAGGGTCTGGAGTCAAAGAAGATTCATTTTCCTGAGTTTAAATCTGGTATCAGACACTTACTAGATATGTGTCCCTGGATAAATCACTTAACCCTGTTTGCCTCAATTTCCTTATCTGCAAAGTGAGCTGGAAAAATAAATGGCAAACCACTTTTGTATCTTGGCTAAGAAAACTCCAAATTAGGTTATGAAGAGTCAGACAAATGAATAATCACAGTGACCATTATTTTCTGCTGTAATAGATTTGATTCATGTGGTGGAGTATATTTTCTAGATTTAACATATATGTGTGTGTATGTATATATATCATACATATATAGGCATATACATACAGTATTAAAATGTTAAAATACATCCTGCATAAAGGACTTCTGTATCACTGAAGAGAAGCTTAGGTCATATTAATAATTTCTATACACCCAAGGAGAAACCTTTTTTTTTTTTTCTGTCATGCAAAGGGATGTTGATTAAATGGTCACAGAAGCTAAATTAAAGAATTAAGGAGTGGACAGTGTCAGTGGGTGTGGGGTGACTTGGAACATGGTCCCCAAAGAAGAAAAATCAAAATGTACTTGCTTTAAGCTCCCATGAGCTAAGTTTTCAACACATAGTTTTAAGCAAATTTCATTTTCATTTTGTACCACATTTTCTTTTGTACCATATGAAAAAGCTGATGACTTTACCTAGCAGAATTAAGCTTTTTAGAAAAAAAGGATATATGCATATATGTTTACATATGTATATTTATGATGTTTACTGTAAGTAGAACATCATGACCCTCATCACAGCAGTTTAATGGTGTTTTCCTTCCAGCTGTTTTTATTTATCCTTAACTTCCAATAAATCTTATATTTTATTTCAAGAGGCAATCCATAATTAACTTTTCAATTGGTGTCAGTAGTTTCTAATCATGCCATCAAGAGAGTTGAACTGGTCCTTTGGGTGAAGATGGAAGAATGGAAGACAAAAGGTAGCAGAACATTTTGCCTGGACCACAGAAAGGAGAGATCACTACAGGGTGAATTTCATAATGACAAGAGCATTTAAGAATCCAAACTGAGATTTTGTTGGTAACAAGGATTGAAGAAATGACAGAAGAGGGTGTTGAAAGGTGAAAAACAGGCTTTCCCTTTGCCCCCTTTGGCAGGAAAGCAGAGAAATGGAAGACATATTTGTCCTCTTCTGTCTCCCATTAACCTCAAACTGATGACATGTGATAGAATGAGGGAAAACATTCTAGGGGAAAAATATTTAGTTTTTGGAATATTTTTAGGAAATATTTGAAAATGTAATTATGTCACAAAGAAATAATAAGGAGTAGTGAGGAAGGCATTGGTCTTGTAATCATGAAGAAAAGTGTTCAAATCATTCTTCTTATATTCACTGGCTATGTGATTCTGGGCAAATCACTTGATCTCTCTGTGCCTCAGGTTTCCCATCTATAAAAGGAGGAGTTTGACTTTATGTTTGTAAGACATCTCCTAGTTTCTCAATCTAAGATTATCTTCTCCCATGTCTCTCCTTTTAATACTAATACCTATTCATTTGTTTCATTACTTAATCTCCTTTTTGAGGTCAACAAAATGGGTTGACATACTCCTCCTCCTCTTTCCACATCAGACTCATCATAACAGGGGCAACATTTGGTTAATACTAATACTTATTAATTTGTTTTATTACTTAATTTGTTTCTGAGACTAATTGGGTTTGCAAACTCTTTCTCCTTTTTCCACAAAAGATCCATCAGAAAAAGGAGCAATGAAATAAGAACATTTTGTTTGAAGAGATAGAAAGGATCCTTATGACCTTGAGGCTTAGTTCTGAGATGTATTTAGACCAGAGAGATATTGAATCTTTAACCATGGTGCTATATATGAATTGGTGGAGATGTCACAGAGGGAATTTGCAAACCTGAGGGTTTTACATAAATTTTTGCTACTTTCTTAATTATCCTTGAACTATAGCTTTTAACAAAAGGATATTGTTAAAATTAAGTTCAGTTCTAAACATTTATTTAGCACATGCTCTATGGGAGATTTTGTGTTGAACATTGGATTTTAAAATATCCCATCTATGCCTTCAAGGATCTTGGCATTTAATGAGGAAGGGGTAAGAGAAATATAGTATGTAAATCAATATGTATTATTTGATATAAAAAATGGCAAGTTCCAAGTGCATTAGGAATATTTTATAAGATTACAAAATGAGAGATAGAAGGAATTATAAATATACACATACATGCTCATGTATGTATATACCTACACACATTTACACATGTACACATACATGTGTATCCAATGTGTATATGTATGTATTGTATATGTACATACATAAACATATATACTTATATTTTATTTATGTGTGTATAAATAATATATATGTATATTTGTTTCTGTGTATGTGTATGTATATATATATTTTTTTCTTTAGCTTCAGTAAAACCATCTTGGCAGACTGGCTAAAACAGGTGTCAAAATCTATTAAGTTAGTTAAGAGGATGTCTATGTGAAGCAGAATAAGCTGATAAGGACAATATGTCCCAATAGCCATAAAGGCTATTTAAAAGAGGCACTATGGAATGCTTAAAGTTAATCAGTTACTGAAGGTATCACTGCACACTGAGCTATCACTGATCATCTTGACTTTTGTCCTGCCGCTGGACTTCAATGACTCTGGAAGAGAGAATGAGGTTGAGGACGTTGTGCAACTCTGCCTGATTTAAATCTAATTCACAAGCAAGTCATCACCCATGATCCACTATTTTACCCCAGCATCATGATGTCATTATTGCTCTTTTAAAATGAATGATAAACCACAGATAAGGAAATTGAGGTCCAAAAGGTGGGACATAGCAGAAACAGGATTTGAATCTGGGAGTTTGGAAACAAAAGACTTCAAATAAAATGTTCTTTTATAATAGGATGCTGTTTCCCTAAGGACTAGATCCCCTACTAAAGTTTTGTAAGATAATTATTTTGGTACATTATTAAACTTGAGTTCTTACAGACTACTCCAGTAGAAAGTTTTCAAAGCTTAAAATATAGGCCAAAATTGGATTCATCCAAGAGAAATAATTCATTCAAGTTTGGAGAACATTCTTTTTTTTTTTTTTTTTTTTTATATATTTATTTTTTTTATTATATATATATATATATATATATATATATATATATATATATATATATATATATTTTATAATATTATCCCTTGTATTCATTTTTCCAAATTACCCCCCCTCCCTCTATTCCCTCCCCCCGACGACAGGCAATACCATACATTTTACATGTGTTACAATATAGTCTAAGTACAATACATGTGTGTGAATATCATTTTCTTGTTGCACAATAAACATTAGAATCCGAAGGTACATGCAACCTGGGCAGACAGATATTAGTGCTAACAATTTACATTCCCCTCCCAGTGTTTCTTCTCTGGGTGTAGCTACCTCTGTCCATCATTGATCAACTGGAAGTGAGTTGGATCTTCTTTATGTTGAAGATTTCCACTTCCATCAGAATACATCCTCATACAGTATTGTTGTTGAAGTGTACAGTGATCTTCTGGTTCTGCTCATTTCACTCAGCATCAGTTGATTTAAGTCTCTCCAGGCCTCTCTGTATTCCTCCTGCTGGTCATTTCTTACAGAGCAATAATATTCCATAACTTTCATATACCACAATTTACCCAACCATTCTCCAACTGATGGACATCCATTCATCTTCCAGTTTCTAGCTACAACAAAAAGAGCTGCCACAAACATTTTGGCACATATATGTCTCTTTCCGCTCTTTAGTATTTCTTTGGGATATAAGCCCAGTAGTAGCGCTGCTGGGTCAAAGGGTATGCACAGTTTGATAACTTTTTGGGCATAATTCCAGATTGCTCTCCAGAATGGCTGGATTCTTTCACAACTCCACCAGCAATGTATTAGTGTCCCAATTTCCCCACATCCCCTCCAACATTTGTCATTATTTGTTCCTGTCATCTTAGCCAATCTGACAGGTGTGTAGTGGTATCTCAGAGTGGTCTTAATTTGCATTTCTCTGATCAGTAGTGATTTGGAACACTCTTTCATGTGAGTGGATATAGTTTCAATTTCTTCCTCTGAGAATTGTCTATTCATATCCTTTGACCATTTATCAATTGGAGAATGGTTCGGTTTCTTATAAATTATGGTCAGTTCTCTATATATTTTGGAAATGAGACCTTTGTCAGAACCTTTGTTTTTAAAAATATTTTCCCAATTTGTTACTTCCCTTCTAATCTTGTTTGCATTAGTATTATTTGTACAGAAACTTTTTAGTTTGATGTAATCAAAATCTTCTATTTTGTGATCAATAATGATCTCTAGTTCTCCTCTGGTCATAAATTCCTTCCTCCTCCACAAGTCTGAGAGGTAGATTATCCTCTCTTCCTCTAATCTATTTATTATCTCCCTCTTTATGCCGAAATCATGGACCCATTTTGATCTTATCTTGGTATATGGTGTTAAGTGTGGATCCATATCTAATTTCTGCCATACTAATTTCCAGTTTTCCCAACAGTTTTTTCCGAATAATGAATTTTTATCCCTAATGTTGGAATCTTTGGGTTTGTCAAAGATTAGATTGCTATAGATGTACCCTTTTTTGTCCTTTGTATCTAATCTGTTCCACTGATCTACCGGTCTATTTCTTAGCCAATACCAAATGGTTTTGGTGACTGCTGCTATATAATATAGCTTTAGATGAGGTACACTTAGACCACCTTCCTCTGAGTTTTTTTTCATTAGTTCCCTTGCAATTCTTGACCTTTTATTCTTCCATATGAATTTTGTTGTTATTTTTTCTAGGTCATTAAAATAGTTTCTTGGGAGTCTGATTGGTATAGCACTAAATAAATAGATTAGTTTGGGGAGTATTGTCATCTTTATTATATTCGCTCGGCCTATCCAAGATCACTGAATGTCTTTCCAATTATTTAAATCTGATTTTATTTTTGTGGCAAGTGTTTTGTAATTTTTCTCATATAATTCCTGACTTTTCTTTGGTAGATGGATTCCCAAATATTTTATACTCTCAACATTTGTTTGGAATGGAATTTCTCTTTGTATCTCTTGCTGTTGCATTTTGTTAGTGATATATAAAAATGCCGAGGATTTATGTGGATTTATTTTGTATCCTGCCACTTTGCTGAAATTTTGAATTATTTCTAGTAGCTTTTTAGCAGAGTCTTTGGGGTTCTCTAAGTATACCATCATGTCATCTGCAAAAAGTGATAGTTTAATTTCCTCATTTCCTACTCTAATTCCTTGAATCTCTTTCTCGGCTCTTATTGCCGAGGCTAGCGTTTCTAGTACTATATTGAATAGTAATGGTGATAGTGGGCAACCTTGTTTCACTCCTGATCTTACTGGGAAAGGTTGCAGTTTATTTCTATTGCATATTATGCTTACTGACGGTCTTAAATATATACTCCTGATTATTCTAAGGAATAATCCATTTATTCCTATACTCTCAAGAGTTTTTAGTAGGAATGGATGTTGGATTTTGTCAAATGCTTTTTCTGCATCTATTGAGATGATCATATGGTTCTTATTAATTTGATTATTAATATGGTCAATTATATTAATAGTTTTCCTAATATTAAACCAGCCCTGCATTCCTGGAATAAATCCTACTTGATCATAGTGTATTATCTTGGAGATGATTTTCTGAAGTCTTTTTGCTAATATCTTATTTAAGATTTTAGCATCAATATTCATTAAGGAGATTGGTCTATAATTTTCTTTCTCAGTTTTCAATCTACCAGGTTTAGGTATCAGTACCATGTCTGTGTCATAAAAGGAATTTGGTAGGACTCCTTCATCCCCTATTTTTTCAAATAATTTATATAACATTGGGGCTAATTGTTCTTTAAATGTTTGGTAGAATTCACATGTGAATCCATCTGGCCCTGGGGATTTTTTCCTGGGGAGTTGATTAATAGCTTGTTCTATTTCTTTTTCTGAAATGGGACTATTTAAGCAATTTATCTCTTCCTCTGTTAATCTAGGGAGCCTATATTTTTGGAGGAAGTCATCCATTTCACTTAAGTTATCAAATTTATTGGCATAAAGTTGGGCAAAGTAACTCCTCATTATTTCTCTAATTTCCTCTTCATTGGTGGAAAGATCCCCCTTTTCATTTGTAAGACTATCAATTTGATTTTCCTCTTTCTTTTTTTTGATCAAATTTACCAAAGGTTTATCTATTTTATTGGCTTTTTCATAAAACCAACTCTTGGTTTTATTTATTAATTCAATAGTTTTTTTACTTTCAATTTTATTGATTTCTCCTTTTAATTTTTGTATTTCGAGTTTAATTTTTGGTTGGGGGTTTATAATTTGGTCTTTTTCTAGCCTTTTAAGTTGTAAGCCCAATTCGTTAATCTTCTCTTTCTCAATTTTCTTCAAATAATCCTCTAAAGATATAAAATTTCCCCTTATTACCGCTTTAGCTGCATCCCAAAGATTTTGATATGATGTCTCTTCATTATCATTATCTTGGGTGAAATTGTTAATTGTTTCTATAATTTGCTCTTTCACCCAGTCATTCTTTAAGATGAGATTATTCAGTTTCCAATTACTTTTTGGTCTATTTACCCCTAACTTTTTACTGAATGTGGCTTTTATTGCATTGTGATCTGAGAAGAAGGCATTTATTATTTCTGCCTTCCTACATTTAATTTTGAGATCTTTATGTCCTAGTATATGGTCAATTTTTGTATAGGATCCATGAACTGCTGAGAAGAAAGTATATTCCTTCCTATTGCCATTCAGTTTTCTCCAAAGGTCTATCATACCTAGTTTTTCTAATGTTCTATTTACTTTTTTAATTTCTTTCTTGTTTGTTTTGTGGTTTGATTTGTCTAAATCTGAGAGTGCAAGGTTGAGATCTCCCACTATTATAGTTTTACTGTCTATTTCTTCTTGCAGTTCTCTTAACTTTTCCTTTAGAAAGTTAGATGCTATACCACTTGGTGCATATATGTTTAGTATTGATATGGCTTCATTATTTATGCTACCTTTCAGCAGGATATAGTTTCCTTCCTTATCTTTTTTAACGAGATCTACTTCTGCTTTTGCTTGATCTGAGATAAGGATAGCTACCCCTGCTTTTTTGGCTTTACCTGAAGCATAATAGGCTCTGTTCCAACCTTTTACCTTTACTCTGTATGTATCTCCCTGCTTTAAGTGTGTTTCCTGTAGGCAACATATTGTAGGGTTCTGCTTTTTGATCCAATCTACTATCCGTCTCCGTTTGATGGGATCGTTCATCCCATTTACATTTACAGTTAAAATTACTAATTCTGTATTTCCTGCCATCGTATTATCCCCTGATTATGCTTTTTTCCCTTGTCCCCCCTGATCCCCCTCCCCGATATTTAATTTACAGACCCCCCTTGTGACGCGCAACCCTCCCTCTTTTTTTTTTTTTTTTTTTTTTTTTTTAGGATCCCTCCCCCCTCCCTCCAAGTCCCTTCACTTATTCTCCTTTTCCTTTTCCCTTTTCCTCTCCCCCCTTTTAATGAGGTGAGAGAAAATTCTCTGAAAAACAAATATGTTAATTATTTACTCTTTGAGCCTCTTCTGATGAGAGTAAGATTCACACAATGATTCTCCCCCTCACTAAGTTCCCTCAGATATGGTGTATTTTCTATGTCTCTTCCTGGGATGTAGTTTCCCTCTTTTTATCACTCCTTCCCCTTTTTTCTGAACCAACCTCCTTCCCTTTACTACACCCCCCTTTTTTTCTTTTATATCAGTAAAATCAAATTATCCTTGAGTATTTTTTATATACCCACAACAGAGTTACAGTTCTCAAGGGTTCTGTGTACCTTTTTCTGTTTCTCTTCAGTCTTGTGGATGTAGATCAAATTTTTTGTTTAAGTCTGGTTTTTTTCTTAGAAACATATAGAATTCCTCTGTTTCATTGAATGACCATCTTCTTCCATGGAAAAAGATGCTAAACTTAGCTGGGTAGTTCATTCTTGGTTGCAGTCCTTGATCTTTTGCCTTACGGAATATCAGGTTCCAGGCCCTTCTATCTTTTAATGTGGAGGCAGCCAGATCTTGGGTGACCCTTATTGTGGCACCTTGGTATTTAAATTGTTTTTTTCTAGCTGCTTGCAGGATTTTCTCCTTTGTGTGGTAATTCTGCAGCTTAGCCACAATATTCCGTGGTGTTCTTTTTTTAGGGTCTATTTCAGAAGGAGTTCGATGAATTCTTTCCACATCTACTTTCCCTTCTGTTTCTATTATCTCTGGACAGTTCTCTTTGATAATTTCCTGTAAAATAGAATCTAGGCTCTTTTTTTGGTCATAGTTTTCTGGAAGTCCAATAATCCGCAGATTATCTCTCCTAGATCTATTTTCCAGGTCTATAAATTTTCCCAGTAAGTATTTGACGTTGTTGGAGAACATTCTTAAAAGAATATGAATTTTTGGAAGATGGTTGTTTTTAACAACTTTTGAAGAACAACAATAAGGTGGGAAAAGACTGTTTTCATTGGCTTTCATTTGTACAAATCTATTTATATGCACATTTTCATTGACATAGCCTACAAAATAGATTTATTTCTATTTAAAGTTGTTTCACAACTTGGTCCCTTCTTACCATTCAATTTTTTTTTTTTAAACAACTTGTTTCTTTTTCTTTACAACTTAGCTCTACCAGCCTACCTTTACTTCTTTGAACATTACATTCTATATCTACTATCTTTCAATCTATACAAGTTGTCCAAAATAATCAATAACTATAGAATTTTAGTGTTTGACAAATCCAAAGATCCTAGCTTTTGGGATAAGAACTCACTATTTGACAAAAACTGCTGGGAAAATTGGAAACTAATATGAAAGAATGTAGAAGGCTGAAACTCCAAAAAGGTTGAATCAGACAACCAAGCACTTAAGACTTTTTACCTATTCAATGTGAGACAATGACTCTGTTAGCATATATTTGGATAAATGGCTCTTCTCCCCTAGGTGAATGTTTGGTGTTAAGATAATGAGAGGCAAGGATTGGAGGACTGAGGGAAAGAGGGCAGTCACTTGGCTGCAGAATGAGGAGGAGAGAGATGGAGATTCTGGACTGGAGAATCCAGAAGAGATCTTTGGCAAGCCTCTTAGCAACTTGCCTATCTCCTTCACTTCTCCTACTAAAGAAGACCAAGGACTTTGATTGATCTTGACTCTGACTGATCCTGAGACCCTCCAGGGAGCTAGCCCAAACTCTACATTTGGTGCCCGGCGTGTGGACCAAGGACCCTAATTTCACTGAAGAAGTCCCTGTGACCAGGAAATAGAGTGAGTATTTTAATAGACAAAACAGAGAACTTGCTTTGTCAAGAGCTAAACTAGTAACTTTTGTTGTCTAGCTGAAATGGGGCAGATATTAGGAAAAGATTCTCTCCCATCCTCACTTCCATCCCCACCCCCACCCTGAGGGAGCTCTACAGGAAGCATACTCAGATTAATAAAAAGGCAAAGGTTTGCTTGTAACTTGGGAGCAGATTGATGAACTCTTGGATACATTAGACTGCAAGTCCCCTTGGTTCTTCAAGGAAGAAATAGAGGCAGATAATTGGAAACTAGTAGGAGATCAACTATGTGAATATCACAATGATAAACATCCTGATTCAATTTCTAAGGAAACATCCTATATGTACAACATAGTACCATTGGCCTTAAAGAATCCCACAATCTCTAGAAAAATTGGGTACTTTGTTTTTTTTAGGCAGAGCTGGTATTGAAGGCCTGCTAACACTCTCACCTGTTCCCATTCAATGGAAAACTGATAACTAATGTGGATAGAACAGTGGCCCTTGGGTAGGGACAAAATTCAGGCCTTATTAGATATAGTTGACCAAGTACACTTAAACCTTCTCTAAGTCCTTGGAATTCCCCTGTATTTGTTGTAAGAAAGAAATCTGGGAAATGGAGAATGTTGACTGATTTAAGCAAAGTAAATGAACAGATGGAACCTATGGAAACTCTTCAGCCTAGACTGACATCTCCTACTCAATTGCCTAGAGAATGGCTTCTTTGGGTTATAGGCATTAAGGATTGTTTTTATTCTATCCCTCTAGATAAGGAGGATATGAAAAGATTTGCCTTTTCAGTGCCCAATGTTAACTTAGCTGAGCCTTATAAAAGATATGAATGAGCAGTTTTGCCACAGGGAATAAAAAACAGCCCTACTATGTGCCAAATGTATCCTCCTGCTGCTCTTACTCTGGTAAGGAAAGCATTTCCAAAAGTAATGTTATTACATTACATGGATGATATATTGGGATAGGCACCTGAGGAACAAATATTAGAAGCATGTATATAAATGACCATAGAAACACTAAGGAACTAACTACAAATTGCATATAGCTCCAGAAAAAATTCAAAGACATGCTCCTTTTCAATATTTAGGATATGAAGTATACCCTAAGGTGCTTACAGCACAAAAACTTTCCTTAAGAACAAAGAAGTTAACACCTTAAATGACTTTCAGAAATTGATAGGAGATATCTAATGGATGCATCCAGTGTTAGGCTTGACTACCTGTCAATTGCAACCATTATATGATATTTTAAGGGGAGACAGTGCTTTAAACTCACCATGCCTGCTTACAAAAGAAGCTCAAAAGGCTTTGAGAGAAGTTGAATTGGATTTATCCAATGTGGTTGAAAGAATCACTCAAAAACCCTTGGAAATATCAGTTTTTGCTATAAAAGAGGCACCCACAGCAGTCCTTCATCAAGGAGACAGTGTGAGTGAACTTCCCAGCACAACCAGAACAAAGCCTTACTCTTTACCCAATTCTTGGGGGTAGAATTTTATTAAAGGCCATTAAGCAAGCAAGTACAATTATCTGGGATAAGACCTGACAAGATAAAAACCTTTTATACTAATAATACTTTATACTTTTATACTTTATACAAATTAATGTATGCTGTGAAACCATCCCAGAGTGGCAAATTTTATTGGCCACAGCTCCAAATTTCACACATGGGTCTCCATTAAAGATAACCAGACTGTTACATAATTGGAGATGGATTCTTGAAGAAAATGTTTCTAAAGTTCCTCTTAAAGGACCAATTATTTTTGCAGATACATCCAAACATAATATTTGTTCTGTATACTCTCATGACTTAACTATAAAGAGAGTCAGAACTCCTTTTCAGTCCACTCAGCAGAATGAATTGTTTGCAATCATTCTAGCTCTTATTTATTATCCAGGAGATACAAATATAATATCTGATTTGGCCTATTCAGTAGGTGTGGTAGCCTTCTAACCATGTTGGCCAATACTCCTTTATTTCAGGCAGCCCAAGAATCTCATTCTAAATATCACCAGGCTGCTTGAGCTTTATGTTTACAATTTGGGATAACAAAAGAGAATCTAGGAGCATAGTAAAAGCCTGTACAGCTTACCTTCCTTTCCAAGTTCCTATGCTCCATCCAGGGAAGAACCCTCATGGTTTGAGACCCAATGAAATATGGCAAATGGATGTGACCCATTATAAGTCTTTTGGTTGTCTGTTTTTTTTTTTTTAATCCATGTTATAGTAGACATGTTTTCAGATTCACTTTTGCAATACCAGCAGCAAAAGAGACAGCCTGAGTGGTCACTGAATTCCTTATACAAGCATTTGCAATTATGGGTGCCACAAGCAATAAAAACAGATAATGAACCTGCATATACTTCTAAACATTTTGCACACTTTTGTGCACAGTATCAGATTTTATTCACTACTGGCATACCCTTTAATCCTCAAGGACAGGCAATAGTAGAGAGGAGAAACAGAGACATTAAGATGTTTCTCTAAAAATAAAAGAAAGGGGGAGCCACAGGTAACCCTAGAGGACTTTTAAATTTAGCTCTTTATACAATTAATTTCTTGATTTTTGACAAAGATGCACTGGGTCCAACCAACAGGTTTTATAACCCACCAGAAGGGCAGTGTCCAATGTGAGCAGCTCCACTATCTTTAGATAATCTCCATGTAATGTGGAAAGATCTAGAAAATGGTGAATGGAAGGGACCAGATAGGTTAATTGCTTGGAGGAGAGGATTTGCTTGTATCTCTACAGATGGAGAAGGAATCAGATGGGTGCCAATGAGCCATATTCACCTGGTTCATTGGAGAGAGATGGAGCAGGCTTTTGAAACGAAGGAGAAGATCCAAGAAACATCAGGTGTTTCCATCATTGAGTGTGCCTACCACTGAAAGAGCATGGCAGTTATGGCAATTGACTCATGGACATCAAAAATTGTTAATGAGACTGATGCAGGACTTCAAAATCCTCAGGAATCACTGGAATCCTTGAGACATGAAAAGATTATTGTAGGACTTTAAAACCTTCAGGAATCATTGGATTCCCTGAAACATGATAAGACTGTTGCAAGACTTCAAAATCTGCAGGAATCATTGGATTCACTGACACATGAAGTAATGGACAATGGATTGGTTTTGGACTATCTCTTGGCTGCTAAGGAGGAGTATGTGTGATTGTTATTTTACATACCCTACTTCTAAGACTTCTGGAAATCTTTTACAATACCATGTTGATCATATTGTTTGTCATATCACTACTTACATGTACAATTCATGTTTGTTACACCACTGGCTGTGGAGAGAATCATCACTGCTAGCCTATGCTTTATTGCACACACAAGTATTGTGTAATACCTCCCATGCTGATGAGTTTGTGTATATCTGTGTCTAGTAAGCCCAGAAACCCACCCAGAAAACCACTAACAATATCTGGCTTGACTCCCCTTTGGTGTTTTTCAACTCCCTTCTTGAGAAGTCTGGGAGGGCGTGATCACCTCCTTTTTAGGGTTCTCACCTCCCTGAGAAGTCAAGGAGGGTGTAACCACTTGTATTATAAAACAAAAGAAAGCAGGAGATGTAGAGGGCTAAAACTCCAAAAAGGTATGCTTGAATCAGACAACTGAGCACTGAAGGCTAATTACCTATTTGATGTGAGACCATGATTCTATTAGCATATGTTTGGATAAATGGCTCTTCTCACCCTGGGTGCTTGCTAAATGTTTGGTGTTAAGATAATAAGAGGCAAGGATTAGAGGGAACAGGGAAAGAGAGCAGAGTCACTTGGCTGCAGGATGAGGAGGAGAGAGAGGCTGAAGATCCTGGACTCGAGAATCCAGGAGATATCTTTGGCAAGCCTCTTGGCAGCTTGCCTAACTCCTTCACTTCTCCCACTAAAGACCAAGGACTTTGATTGATCTTGACTCTGATTGATCCTGAGGCTTTCTACGGAACTAGCCCATATTCTACAGAAGAAACTAAGCATTGACTCACACCTAATATTACATACCAAGATAAGGTCTAAATGGATTCATGATTTAGACAGAAGGAATGATATTATAAGCAAATTAGAATAACATAGGATAGTTTACTTCTCAGAAATGTGGAGAAGGAAGGAATTTGTGTCCAAAGAATAACTGGAACTCATAATTTAACACCAACTACATAATTTTGATTATATTAAGTTAAAAAAGTTTTTGTACAAACAAAACTAATGCAGACAAGATCAGAAGATAAGCAATAAATTGAGAACACATTTTTATATTTAAGGGTTGTAATAAAGGCTTCATTTCTAAAATATATAGAGAATTGACTATAAGAATTTATATTTATATTTAAATTTATAAGAATTCAAGCCAATGTCCAAATGATAAATGGTCAAAGGATATGAACAGATAATTTTCAGATGAAGAAATTAAAACCATTTCTGCTCTAACTAACTATTGGTCAGAAAAATGAAAATTAAGCCAACTCTGCAACACAACTACACACCTCTCAGATTGGTTAAGAGGACAGGAAAAGATAAAAATGAATGTCTGAAGAGATGTGGGAAAACTGAGACACTAATACATTGTTGGTGGAACTGTAAACAGATCCAACCATTCTGGAGAGCAATTTGGAACTCTGCTCAGAGGGTTATCAAACTGTGCATACCATTTGATCCAGCAGTGTTTCTACTACTGAGCCTATATCCTAAAGAGATCTTAAAGTAATGAAAGGGATCCACATGTGCAAAAATGTTTGTGGCAGCCCTTTTTGTAGTGTCAAGAAATGGAAACTGGGTGGATGCCCATCAGTTGGAGAATGGCTGAATAAGTTATGTTATATTAATGTTATAGAATATTATTGTTCTATAAGAAACAATCAGGAGGATGATTTTTAGGGAGAGCTGGAGAGACTTACATGAACTGCTGTGAAGTGAAATGAGCAGAATCCAGGAGATCACTGTACTTAGTAACGTCAGTTTTATAGGATGATCAATTCTGATGAACATGATTCTTTCCAACAATGAGATGATTGATGCCAGCTCCAATGATCTTGTGATGAAGAGAGCCATATATATACCCAGAGAGATAATTTGGGAAGTGAATGTGGATCACAACATAACATTCTCACTCTATTTGATGTTCACTTGCATTTTGTTTTTCTACTCATTTTCTTTATTTTTTGATCTGATTTTTCTTGTGCAAGAGAATTTATAAATATGTTTACACATATTGGATTTAACATATATTTTAACAAATATAACATATATTGGATTGCTTGTCATCTAGGGGAGGGAGTGGAAGGAAGAAGGGGAAAATCTGAAACAAAGGCTATGCAAGAATCTATGATGAAAAATTATCCAAGCCCGGGCAGCTAGGTAGTGCAGTGGTTAGAGCGCCAGCCCTGAATTCAGGAGGACCCGAGTTCAAATCTGGTCTCAGACAATTAACACTTCCTAGTTGTGTGACCCTGGGCAAGTCACTTAACCCCAGCCTCAGGGAAAAAAAAAAAAAAAAAAGAAAAAAAGAAAGAAAGAAAAATTATCCATGCATATATTTTGATAATATAATGCTTTAAAAAAAACAAAACAAAAAAAAAAACTATGCTTTGAAGTCATGGTGAGTTCATAGTTACTGGTTGTTTCATATATAGCTTAGGATAGATCTGGGCAATGATTACTTGAAGGGAGGGGTTCACTTGTATCAATAAAGGAAGTTTGCTCATCTGGGAATTTCTAATACTCTTGAAATCACAGGTTCTGATTATTTATCTTATATACTGAAAGATTCATAACCAGGTTTATAAAAGTGAGTTTTACTTGAATTTTTGGAAATTTTCTTTATAGAAATAACACATTGTAGATCATAGACAACAATGATATTATCATTAAGTCATCTTAAGTGCATCGGACACAAAAAAGATGGGTAAGTAGTCCAACTTCCTGCAATTCTCAAAGTGAGTTTTGTTCCTCAAAATCATGCATTTGGAGTTCCAAGGATGTAGCCAAAATGGTGGCGTGAAGCCAAGAAACTACTCAAGCTCTCCCAGTTTCCTTCAAAAAACCACACGAAAAGCCTCTGAATAAAGTCTGCTGAAATGAAACCACTCTCCAACTCAAGACAGATTGGAAGCTCTTTAAATAAAGTCAGTCTTACTTGGGTAAAAGGGGTATTCAGCCCAATTCAGATGGAGTCTGGAAAAGGCAGTGAGATGGTCTTAAATATAGCAGGTCAGCAATTGAGACTCTAAGTTCTGACTTGAAGAGGAGCAGACCAGTGGGGCAGTGCCCAGTCCCAGTTCAGAAGGCAAATTCTGGGAAACCAAGTTATTTCATGAAAAGAACAGGTAAAGCTACCCCCTGCTATGAGCAAAACACCAAACTCAAGGAGCCTCTGTAATTAAAGCCAAGGCTCAGAGCTGTACAGGAAGCTTAGGACAGTGTCCCAGGAGCAGAACAGTACCCTAAAAAGTACAAAAGAGGAAATACAAAAAATAAAAAAAAAAACAATAGCCTGAAGCATAGAAAGCTACTATGGTGATCAATAGACTAACTCAGACAAGGACAAAATGTCCACAGAGGAAGAGTGATATGAATTGGCCTCAAGCCCAAAGGGATTTCTTGAAAGTGTTCATAAAAAGATTTTAAAAGGCAAATAAGAGAGGTAGAAGAAAAAATGAGAAAAGAAATGAGAGGTATGCAAGAAAGAGTTAATTGCTTAGAAAAGGAAGGTAATTCCTTAAAAAAATGCAATTGGCCAAATGCAAAAAAAAAAAAAAAAATCCATTGAGGAAAGCTACATTTTGAATAGTAGAATTAATCAGGTGAGAAAAGAGATACAAGAGCTAACTGAAGAAAAACACACATTAAAAACTAGAATGGGGCAAAAGGAAGCTAATGACTCTATAAAACATTGAGAATAAGTCAAACAAAAAAAAATGGAAGAATATGTAAAATACCTCACTAGAAAAACAGCCAACCTGGAAATTAGATCCAGGAGAGACAATTTAAAATGATTGATCTACCTGAAGGCCATGACCAAAAAAGAACCTAGATAGCATTCTTCAAGACATCATGAAGAAAAACTATTCTGATATACTAGAACCAAAAACACAAATAGTCATTGAAAGAATCCATCAATCACCTCTGGAAAGAGATCCCATAAGGAACACCCCAAGGAACATTGTTTCAAAACTCCAGAACAATAATCTCAAGGAAAAAAAATACTACAAGCTGCTAGACCAAAGCAATGCAAATAGCAAGAAGCAACACTAAAGAGTACCCAAAACCTTGCAACATCTACAATAAAGAATCAGAGGGCCTCTGGGGTTACAACCAAAATTAACTACCTAGAGAGACTGAATATCATCTTTCAGGGGAGGAGATGAATCTTCAATGAAGTAAGAGACTTTTCATCATTTATATTGAAAAGAAAAAAAGAACTATACAGAAAATTTGTTCTTGAAACACAGGACTCAAGAGAAGCATAGAAAGATAAGTGGGGAAAACATACATTATTTAAAGGTATTTAGATGGTAAAATGATAGTAACTTTTAAGAATTGTATCTGTTACCAGGGTAGTTAGAGGGGGCATCACACAGATGGAGGGTGTAGTTGTGAATGGACTCTGATGTGATGATATCAAAGATACAAACATTAAGGAGTGGAAAAAGATTGTACTGGAAGAAAAGGAATTCGTACTAAGTGTATAATGGGAAATTAAACCACATAAAGAGGCACAAAGGACTTAATTACAATAAAAGGAAAGGGGATGAACACTGTCTGAAGCTTGATCTCATCAGTTTTGACTCAAAGAGAAAATAACTTAATCATTCAATTGAGTAGCTATTTATCTTACCCTATAAAGAAGTAAAAGAAGGGAAAAAGAAAAGAGAGGGGCTGGATAGAAAGGAGAGCAAAAACACTAGGAGAAAGGGCTAAAAGAAGGGAAGAGAGGTGATAGAAGGTAGGCCAGATAGAGGGTGGGATGTGTTAAAAACTAAACCCTACTAAGAAGAGACATGGCAAAAAGAGAGAACAAAGTATATAAAAGGGGGGAAATAGGATGGAGGGAAATAGAGATTAGTATCATAACTGTGAATGTGAATATGATGAACTCTTCCAAAAAGCAGGAGTGAATAGCAGAGTAGATTTTAAAATAGAATGCTATAACATGCTGTTAAAAAGAGACACATTTGAGACAGAGAAAAACATAGAGTAAGAATAAAAGGCTAGAGCAGACTTTATGTGATTCACCTGAAGCAAAAAAATCAGGGGTAGAAATTCTGATCTCAGATAAAACAAAAGTAAAAATAGATCTAATTAAAAGAGATAAGGAAGAAAACTACATCCTGTTAAAGGGTACCATAAGCAACAAAGTAGTATTGATACTAAATGTATATGCACCAAGTGGTAGAGCATCCACATTCTTAGAGAAGATATTAAGCTAGTTACAGGAAGAAATAGCAAAACTATTTTACTGGGAAACCTCAACTTTCTCCTCTCAGAATTAGCAAATTTAACCACAATATAAATAAGAAAAAACTACAAATGTTAATAGAATCTTAGAAAAAATAGATCTCTTGAGAAAATTGAATAGGGACAGAAAGGAATACACATTTGTTTGGGCATTCTATGGAACCTACAGGAAAAAAAAAAAACCCTCCATAAATTAGGGCATAAAAACCTCAAAATAAAATGTAGAAAGGAAGAAATAGTAAATTCTTTCTTTTTAGACCATGATGCAATAAAAATTATATTCAATAAAGAGGTAGAGATAGTCTAAAAAACAATTGGAAATTCAATACTCTAAATCTAAATAATTAATGGGTCAAACAAAAAAATCACAGAAACAATCCAAATCCATCCATTTTGTCATCCAAAAGAATGACAATAATGAGACAACATACAAAATCTATGGATGAAGCCAAAGCAGTTCTTAGGGGAAATTTTATATCTCTAAAAAGTTACATGAATAAAATAAAGAAAGAAGAAATCAATGAATTGAGTATTCAACTAAAAAAGCTAGACAAAGAATGAATTAAAAATCCCCAATAAAATATCAAATTAAAAATTCCCAAAACCAAAATAGAGATTGATAAAATTGAAAAATAAGAAAACTATTGAACTAATAAGTACAACCAAGAGTTGATCTTATTGAAAAAAAAAAAAAAAACAATAAAATAGATAAACTTTAGTTAATTTAGTCAGAAAAAGGAAAGGAAACAAACTCAAGTTATTGGCATTGAAAATGAAAAGAGTGAACTTATGACCAGTGAAAAAGAAATTAAATGGGCAAAATATCTCCTAATTATTGTTTTAATTTCTTTTTCATTGGTCATAAATTCACTCTTTTCATTTTCAATAGATTCTACTTTCTTGAGACAAAATATTGTTGATGGAATTAAAGCTCTCTCATAAATAAGGTGGCTTCCAAATGCACCATTAGATTAAAATACCTTGTGATCTCTTTCATTTATTGGAGGTTTATATTCTCCTTAAGAACTACTCATCTTTCCTTCTGGGTTTAGATAAAATCTGTTAATGTAGTGATATGTGCCCTTTTATTGAGGCTTTTTCCTCTTAAAATATTTGGTATTTCAGTCATTATCATTGTTATCCTCCTATCACTAATTTTCTGGCTACTTCTATTTTTCTGTGGATACATAGGGATCCCTGGTTTATTCCATTCCTTGAGTTCCCTCTCTGGGAACAGAGACAGAGAGAGAGAAAGAGAGAGAAGAGGGAGGGAGGGAAGGAGAAAGGAGGGAAAGGATGGAGGGAGGAAGAAAGAGTGAGAGGGAGGGAGGAGGAGAGAGAAACAGAGGCAGAGAGAATAATGGAGGGAGAAGTGAGAGATACAGACACACAGAGTTTAGTTTTTTTCCAAAAAAATTTTTGCTTAAGATCTGAAAGTTTCTGTTATTAATTCACTGTATGACCTTGGTCTGATCTGACTTTAGTACACTCCTGTGTAAAATGATGGGATAGGAATTATTCTTGAAGGCATTTTTAGCTCTAATATTCTGTATTTTGTGATTCTTATTTTACTTTTTGTTAGCAACATTAAAATCTTTTAAAATAGGCTGCCTCTGTTCACTTTTTCAATTGCTAATAAAACTAAGAAGGAATTTAGGGACACAATTAATTGGCTTTATTATCCCCAAATTCTTAGACAAATGGCTAAAGAGCACTTTGGCAGACTGAAATCCATTTAATATACTGATTACATATGACCAAAGCAGAGCTAAGTAAGTGGAACCAAAAGAAAAGTATTCACTATGGCTTGTTGTTATTAAGCCATCTTTCTTTTGTGTCTGACCCTTCATGACTCCTTTCAGGGTTTTCTTGGCAAAGATGCTGAAGTGGTTTGCCATTTCCTTCTCCAGATCATTTTACACATGAGAAAACTAAGGCAAACAGGGTTAAGTAATTTGCTTAGGGTCATAAAGCTAGTAAGTATCTGAGGTCAGTTTTGAACTCAGATTTTTTTTGATTCCAGGGCTGAATCTCTATCTATTGTGTCAATTAATCTGCCTTGTTATAATAACATCAATAAAAAGAATGCTAAAACAAATTTGAATGCTGATTAATTATCAGATTCAATCTTGACTGGAAGAAATCTGTTGAAGGATCTCCTTCATTTGAGAAGATAGGTAAGTTATTACATGTAAAAATGGTACCTATCTTTTTGCAGATGATATGATGGTATACTTAAAGAACCCCAGAGACTCTAATAAAAAGCTATTAAAAATAATCCACAACTTTAGCAAAGTTGCAGGATATAAAATAAATCCACATAAATCCTCAGAATTTTTATACATCACCAACAAAATCCAACAGCAAGAGAAACAAAGAGAAATTCCATTCAAAATAACAGTCGATAGTATAAAATATTTGGGAATATATCTACCAAAGGAAAGTCAGGAATTGTATGAGCAAAATTACAAAACACTTGCCACAAAAATAAAGTCAGATTTAAATAATTGGAAAGACATTAAGTACTCTTGGATAGGCCAAGCGAATATAATAAAGATGACAATACTCCCTAAACTAATCTATTTATTTAGTGCTATACTAATCAGACTCCCAAGAAACTATTTTAATGACCTAGAAAAAATAACAACAAAATTCATATGGAAGAACAAAAAGTCAAGAATTTCAAGGGAATTAATGAAAAAAAAAATCAAATGAAGGTGGCTTAACTGTACCTGATCTAAAACTATATTATGAAGTAGCAGTCACCAAAACCATTTGATATTGGCTAAGAAATAGACTAGTTGATCAGTGGCATAGATTAGGTTCACAGGACAAAATAGTGAACAACTATAGCAATCTAGTGTTTAACAAACCCAAAGATCCCAACTTTTGGGATAAGAATTCATTATCTGACAAAAACTGCTGGGAAAACTGGAAATTAGTATGGCAGAAATTAGGCATGGACCCATAATTAATACCACATACCCAGATAAGATCAAAATGGGTCAATGATTTAAGCATAAAGAATGAGATCATAAATAAATTAGAGGAACATAGGATAGTTTACCTCTCAGATTTGTGAAAGAGGAAGGAATTTGTGACCAAAGGAGAACTAGAGATCATTATTGATCACAAAATAGAAAATTTTGATTACATCAAATTAAAAAGCTTTTGTACAAACAAAAGTAATACAAATAAGATTAGAAGGGAAGTAATAAACTGGGAAAATATTTTTACAGTTAAAAGTTCTGATAAAGGCCTCATTTCCAAAATATATAGAGAACTGACTCTAATTTATAAGAAATCAAGCCATTCTCCATTTGATATTTGGTCAAAGGATATGAATAGACAATTTTCAGATTATGAAATTGAAACTATTTCCACTCATATGAAAGAGTGTTCCAAATCACTATTCCAAATTAAGACAACTCTCGAGATACCACTAGATACCTGTCAGATTGGCTAAGATGACAGGAAAAAATAATGATGAATGTTGGAGGGGATGTGGGAAAACTGGGACACTAATACATTGTTGGTGGAGTTGTAAAAGAATCCAAACCATTCTGGAGAGCAATCTGGAATTATGCCCAAAAAGTTATCAAATTGTGCATACCCTTTGATCCAGCAGTGCTACTACTGGGCTTATATCCCAAAGAAATACTACAGAAGGGAAAGGGACCTATATGTGCCAAATTGTTTGTGGCAGCCCTTTTTGTAGTGGCTAGAAACTGGAAAATGAATGGATGCCCATCAGTTGGAGAGTGGTTGGGTAAATTGTGGCATATGAATGTTATGGAATGTTATTGTTCTGTAAGAAATGACCATCAGAATGAATACAGAGAAGCTTGGAGAGACTTAGATGAACTGATGCTGAGTGAAATGAGCAGAACTAGGAGATCATTATACACTTCAACAACAATACTGTATGAGGATGTATTCTGATGGAAGTGGATATCTTCAACAAAGAGAAGATCTAATTCAATTCCAATTGATCAATGATGGACATAATCAGCTATACCCAGAGAAGGGATACTGGGAAATGAGTGTAACCTGTTTGCATTTTTGTTTTTCTTCACAGGTTATTTTTACCTCCTGAATCCAATTCTTCCTGTGCAATAAGAAATTTGGTTCTGCACTCATATATTGTTTTTAGGATATACTATAACACATTTAACATGTATGGGACTGCCTGCCATCTAGGGGAGGGAGTGGAGGGAAGGAGGAGAAAATTCACAATAGAAGTGAGTGCAAGGGATAATGTTGTAAAAAATTACCCATGCATATGTACTGTCAAAAAAAAGTTATAATTATAAAATTAATAAAAAATAAAGTATATAAAAAGATTTAAATGGCACCTATCCTGTCAGATATGATTATTTTGCCTATGTTTTTAATTTAATTGTTTTTCTTTATTATAAGAGATAATTTATTTGTCAATAATAGATTTATCATTAAGTTGTCTCTAGTGAATTAAACTATCTGAATTGCATCTTAGCTTCAGTTAGTATACTGGCAAATGACTATTGTATAAAAACAAAATACACCATTTTTTAAAAAATCAATAAATAATTTCCCTCTTGAATTAAAGAGGCATTTAAAGAATATTTATATCTGCCAAAACTTCCAGGAATTGTTTTTTAATACAGTACAAATTTACAAAGGTTAAAAAAAAGACATTTCTATAAACTGAAAATAAAGTTCTTAACATTATTTCTGAAGACGGACCAATACCTATACAAACATTCTTACAAAGAGAGTGTAGATTTTTGGAACCCTATTGACTTGAGGTCTCTAGCCCTCCAGGAAGAAAAGATAGCTATTGTTTGCTACTTTTATTGCCAGAACTACTTCCTCTGTAACAGTTATAAGAAAAGAAGAGCAGATCTGAAGAAAGAAGCAAAGAATACTTCTGTGAGCTTCTACTTTGTCTGCAGGAAGAGAAGAAGCACTTATTTCCTATAATGAAGGTTCCAAGGTCCTTAGGATAAGAGAGGAACCAAAGTCCTAAGCATTCATCCATTCTTCTTGCTATTTCCCTTATCATCCCCTTTAACTAGGGTCTCTAGAATTTGCTTTTCATTTTTTGACAAGTAGGATTTGTTAACTTATGTTCTCTAAATGTTTTACATTTTTTTTATCTTTATATGTCTTTTTTTGCAATTAAAATTTTCCCCTCAGTTACATGTAAAGCAATTTTTAAATATTTGTTTTTAAAATTCTGAGTTCCAGATAACTCCCCCTTCCTTCTCATTCCCTCTCCCCATGAAAAGGCCCATGTGAAATTGTATCAAACATTTCTATAAAAATCATGTTGCTAAAACACCCCAATGTAGATTCTGCCCCTCCCCCAAAAAAATCTCTCAAGAAAAACAATTATATATGTATGTATGTATGTATTGAGTCACCATCAATTCTTTCTCTAACTATGGATAGCATTTTTCATCATAAGTCCTTCAGAGTAGTTTTGAATCATAGTATTGCTAAGAATAGCAAAATCATTCACAGATGATCATCCCAGAAGTTTGCTATTACTATGTACACATTTCACTTTACTTGAGCTCATGGAGGACTTCCCAGGTTTTTTCTTCTAGCATCTTGCTGGTCATTTCCTATAGAGCAATAATATTCCTTCATAATTCCATATCATAATTTATTCAGCCATTCTTTGCCCATTATATTTCAATAAAATTGGTTTCCTTTGTAAATCTATGTTGAAAAATATTATTCTGAGAAAGGGTCCTTGGGCTTCACCAGACTGCTAGTGGAATCCATCATATCGCCTCCCCCAGGACACATACACCATAGAGTTTAAAAAATTGTCACATAAAGTTGCAGGTCAAACTTCATTTTCAGCATTCTAAGTTCTCAGCCAGATCCATGGGCCAGATAAGTGGGCCATGGAGGTGTTGCCTTTTTTTGCAGGACAGGTTGGTTTTAAATCAAATATATCCAACTTTAATAATAAAAGAATGATTCCATTTTTTCTGAGATTTCTTTTTCCTTCAAGGAACCAAATTAAGGTGATTTTATTGCCTTCACTATAAATAAGACTGAATATGAGTAGGCCGGAACATAATAACAGTGAAGGATTATATAGGAAAATTGGAATAAAGGATATTTAAGGAGTAGTGTAAGACCAAAAATATATTTGGAATAGTAAGATTTCAAAAGGAAGAGTTAACTTATAGGTAGTCTTCGCACTCTGTTATCATCCATGCAATGTTAAGACACTTAAGGGAAGCCTGATAGTATGGTGAGTTGACTCTGAAAGATTGATGTCAGGACATGGGCAAGAAGCACACTTCATGTGAAGGTGTAGATTGATTATGATCTGCACCATTGGAGAGATTATTCACATCAATGAATTCAAATATACATCAATGTAGTAAGGCTAAATAAGTTGGTTTATAATATTCTAGCTTCAAGGATTTTCTATATTTTATGATTCTATCATCCTGTCCTAAAGTTCTATGTTCTATTATTTTGAATTGTTATATGCTGTTCCACAGTTTGCACTAGTGTGATAAACTTAAAATCCTAATTCCTTCATTCCTAAACCAAGAAATGCACAACAACGAATTTCACCCAATATAAATGTTCCTAAGTGTCAGTACCTTCCTTATTACAGGACAAGCTGTGCCACTGGCCTCATTATATCTCAACAAGGAATTATGAATTTTTGAATATTACATAACAAAGAACTTTCATTAGCTTAGGCATAGTTGTTATTGATGGAAACTTAACCCAGGATAGCTCTTAAACACAAATTAAGGAGAAAACCAATAAAAATTGTTAATCTGGGAACAGTTGTATATTGCAGTTTAGCAATGGAAGTGGTCAAGGACAATTATTTTTAAATGTACTTTAATTTCATGCTAGCAGATTATAGCTCAATGAAATGGGAAAATCAGTAGATTTGGATTTCAGAGAGCCTAGATTTGAATTCTAGCATGGTATTGTTATAGATATCATTTTTGAAATTACTCTATCTCTAGGATGAGCCAGTCAATAATCAATAAACATTTATTAAGCACCTACTGGGACAGTTAGCCTAGTGAATAGAGTGCCAGGCTAGGAGTGAGGAAGACTCTCTTCTCTAGCCTCAGAGACATACTAGCCTTGTGATCCTGGCTAAGCCATTTAGCCTATTTGCCTCAGTTCTTCATGTGTAACATGAATTGAAGAAGAAAACCATTTCAATATTTTTGTCAAGAAAATCCAAACGAAGTCATGAAGAGCTGTATACAATGAAAACTACTGAATGACAATGAAAGCACCTGCTATGTGCTAGGCACTGTGCAAAGCCTGATCTCTTCTAAGCCATATTCTCTATCTTTGGGATGTAGAGAGTGTTGTTTATCCTAAATCACAAGTTAAATTACAAAGTGGGAACAAGAACCTAAATATCCCAGATTCCAGTCCAGTTCTTCTTTTACTACAACATAATAATATTTAATATTTATATCACACTTTGTGTTTTACAAAGTGCTTTTCAAGTATCTTATTCAATCCTTCATACATTAGGAGATAGGAACTCCTCTCATTTTAAAGATGAAGAGAAAACTGAGGTAATCAGGGATTAAGTGACTTGCCTAAGATTACACTTGTCTGAAGTCAGAATTTAAGTCAAGTCTTCCTGACTTCAGAGTCAGTGCTCTGCTCACTGCATCACACTTCCTCTAGGTCTTCATGAGGGCCTTAAGGCTGTAGGACAAGAAAATGTTCCACCCAATTTAGAGGAAATAGTACTTAGAACTATATAATATGAGAACTCAAAAGAAATTTAGAACATATAATATGAGAATTAAAAAGTTCTTAAAGTCACAAAACTATAAAATGAACTACAAAAGAATTTAGAACATATGCTAGGGAAAAAATGTCAGCACATACAAACAAAAATGCTGTAGGGCTTGGCGCTACCTTAGAAATCATGTATTTCAAGTTTCACATTTTGCAGAAAATGAAACACTTGTCCAACATCACCCAATAGTGCCAGAAGTAGAAATTAAGTATGGGGTTTGTAAAACTTCTCAATTCCATTTTAGAAATTGTTTGGAGAAGCCCTAAAAAGAAAGGTCACTTCATTCCAGCTAAATCTTGTGGACAACAGGGTTAAGCAGTATTTCTCTGAGAAGATGGTTATATTTACTAGAATAATACAAATGACTAACAGGGGAAATACCATCTGCCAGACTATTTTTGCAACTGTATGAAAAATGATGAGGGCTGTGGCCACTGCTGGGCTTTTACTGAGGATGGGAGCTGATCCCTCTGGCATATGGTCAGTGTGGTCATAAAGAGAATCATGGAGTTCTTGGAAGGCATCCTCTTCCAAATAACCCAGTAGGGAAGATTACACTTCCACTGTGCTTTCTCACCATTAAACCAACAGAACCTCTACGTTTTTGAAGTATATTTCTTATAACTTCATGAGGTCAGCAACACAAGTGTTTTTAGATTGGTTTTAAAAATGAGGAAATAGAATCACTGAATCTCAGAATCTAGAAGATTGCTTACAAGTCATCTGCTCCAATTTGTGTCTGCAGAAGAATTCCTTCTATAACATCTTAGACAAGTGAACATTGGACTTTTAATTAAAGATCTTTCCCTTTAGTAAGCTAATCTACTATTTTCAAAAGCAGCCCATATCACTTTGAAATAGCTCTAAATGTTAGAAAAAAATTTTGTATACAAAATTGAAATTTGGCCTTTGTAACTTGTGTCAATTATTCCCAATTCTTTTCTGTAGGACAAAACAAGTCTAAAAGTCCTTTCATAAATAATTCTTCAAATATTACAAACAGGTGAAGATATCACTCTTAAAGCTTACATTTTCTTCAGTCTAAACATGCCAGTTCCTTTAATCAATTTTCTTATGGCAGGGTTTCTAGGTGACATATTTGACATCTATGTTTAGCATTTAAAGCCCTTCCCAAACTCTTCCTAATTTTCCAATATTTCCACACTTTACTTTCCTTGATGTACTCCATGATGTAACACTAGGTTATTTGCTCTTGCTTATATATAATTCTCCATTTCCAGACACCTTGTGTATATGCATCCATACATATATTCATTCATACATATTCATTCACCCATGTACATAAATAATTTTTTGCATTTTGTCTCTACCATTTGAGTGGGAGCTCTTTGAAGACTGGGGTAATTTTATGACTATTCCTCAAATCCCTAGCTTAATAAATGTTTGCTGACTGAGTGACAATAACATATATAATAACTATACCAATATAAGTAAAGTCAGCTGGAAGAGGCAACAAAACTCAGGTCAAATACAATAAACTTATAACCACAGGGGAACATACATCCCTCCCATCTATTAATAATTAGAAAGTTATAAAGCAGAAAACAATACATAAAACCAATCACTTTTGGACAGACTTTGGGAGGTAAAGGAAGTTAGAAGGGCCTAATGTGCTATATGGTCTATGGGATCATGAAGAATCAGACATAACTTAATGATGTAACAACAAAAATCATACTTTTGAGTATACTTTGAGTGGTTTTCCTTAACTGCTTTGGGGTGATGTAATATTATGTAAGACATTTGTTTCAACATTTCCTGGGAATCATCTAACACATTAAAATAATTTGTAAATAAAAGATTTTAATATACACATATATTAATTTTTATCATCATCATCTTCTTCATTTCCAAATATATAACTCCTTTCTCCTAACTAGATCAACTTTCTTTGTAATAAATAAATAAATAAGAAAATGATAGGGAAAAACACACAGAAAAGTTTACTAAAACTAACCAATACATCAACTTAGATGAACATACACACATATGCATAAATATACCCATACCCCCCCCCCCACACACACCAACTCCTCAACCTCTGAAAAGAAAGGAGAAAAAATTATTTTCTCATATATTTTTTCAAGACCAAGTTTGGTCAATAAGATTGTATAATGTCCAGTTTTACAAAACTAAATAAGTCAATGTTACATATGGTTTTTAGATGGGGCATAGAATTTCATTGGCATAGGCAAATCTCAATGAAAATTTTCCTCTATCAAGCCAGATTAGAACATCTGAAATATATAGTCTCATGATGGTTGTCAGTATGTGACAGGCAGATCTTGAATCCACCATTCTCTGTCTTTGTCTGTCTGTCTGCTGTCTCTCTCCTTCTTCCATATATATGTGTGTGTATATAACATATGAATATCTGAAGATATGGACTTAATTGCCTGTTTCTTTCCTAGATTTTTCTCCTGTCAGTTTTTGAATGCTTCTGCTCCTATTATTTTGGTAGTATAGTCATTTGTTGAGGAATCTAACTTGGTAGACAGGTTTTCCCTTCCTTTTTGTTTGTATGTTAAAGCCTTCCTTTTAAGTTGCAACATTTCAAGCAAATACATTATTACTGAATCTCAATAGACACAGTTCATCAATAGGCAAGAGATCATCATTCCTGTGTTTTAAATTGTAGTGCAGAAATCACTGTTTTCAGATATCATATCCTTAACCTATTTATTTTTGTAAGAATGTTTTTCTTTTTGTAATAAGCCCTTAATTTTAATGGATGATAGTAATTAATTAATCAATAAACAATTATTAAGTTACCACTTATGTGCCAGGTACAATCTGATGAAAACACTATTTTGTCACCTTACAATCCACAAAAGTCATAATTTTCTTTTATTTATTTAGTTTTAATTAATAAGCATTTAACTTTCCTTCAAAATTTAGAAAAATAAAAGCTATTTCAACAAATTGGCATAAACAAAAAAAAAGCTAAACTTCTACATTGGTCATGTTCAAAAATATATGCTTTGTTCTTCATTGTGAATTAATTATTTCTCTGTTAGGAGGTGGGTAACTGAGCTTCCATGCTTCTGGAATCATAAGAGTTCTTAACTCTTGCAAAGTTTTTTTTTTTTCTTTTTCTAATAATGGTGTTGTTATTATATAAATTATTTTTTCTGATTCTATCCTTATTTTACTCTGTATTAGTTCATAAAAATATTCCCAAGTTTTTCTGAACTTCTCCCCTTATCCTCAACTTTTTATAAATAGTACAAAAAGTATAACATTTACATCCAAATGATCAACAAACATGTGTTAAGTGCTTATGGCAAGTCATTGTGCTATTAGGAATATATCTAAAAGAGCGCTCCTAATCTCAAGTAACCAACTAACAGTCTAATGGGAAAAACAATAGGTAGACAATTTTGGACAAACAAGCTAAATGCAGAACAAATTAGAAATAATCAACTATTAGAATTCAGAAGAATTGAGAAAGACTTCCTCTGGAAACTTGTAATGTTCAGGCTGGCTTTCAGGAGGTCCTTAAGATGGGCCTTGGTCTTTAAGTGGAGAAGTGATGAAGGCAGGAGAGCCACCAGGAGGATATCAAAAAATAGAATGTCTCATTTCCAGTCCTTCTCAGTCCTTATATACCTTAGTACAATTACATCATTACAGCATACTGAATATGTGTGAAGGAGAGAACCATTACATCACCATACTAAGTATATATGCGAACTAGAGAACCATCATCTCATCAATTCTACTGAGTTAATACCTTGTTTCAAGTATACTTCTCCAGAGTTCTGGCCCTCTACAGAAACTAATATTTTAGCTGAGACTTGAAAAAAGCTTAGGGATATCAGGAAGCAGAGATGATGGAGAGCATTCCAGACATTGGGGACAGTTAGCCAAAGTGCTCATTGTCAGGAGATGCAATGTCTTGTTTGTGGAAATGAAGAGTTGAATGTAGCAGAGTAAAGGAGTGATAAGAAGTGGGGAAGGTGTCTTTCAGTACAAGGTATAAGAAGGCTAAAAAGGTGAGGATGCCAAGTTTCAGTTAAGTTTGAGTACTTAACAGAGGATTTTATAATTTATCTTATAGATCTTTATCTTAAGTAGTATCAAATTCAAATATAAACAAGGGCCCCAAAACTATATATAAGGATCCATAATAATTTAGAAAATTAATACTATCTATGTTTTATTGTATTTTTTAATTTGGCTAAATATTTCTTAAGAACATTTTAATGTAGTTCAAGCTTCTTTTTTGGAGTGTTGCTCCCAGATCACTTGTTTTGACAATTCAACTATCAGTTATGAATAACCATTGAGTTTTATTGAGTGTATGTATGAAGGGAGGGAGTTGAGGTGGTCAAACTTTTAGGAAACTCATTTTAACAGCTAAGTGGAAGATGGTCTGGAGAGACTTGTATTGCAGAGAGACCAACCAATAGCCTTTTTCACTAGACCAGAAAACAAGTGATGAGGGCCTATACTAGGTTGGTAATAATTAAAAATAGAGCAAAGGGCTTAAGTTATGAAAGTTATAAAAAATGGAGTTATGAAAGCAAACTTGATAGTACTTAGTGAAATTTTGGCTATAGGCAGTATCAGAGAGAAAGGAATCGAGGATGATATTTAGTTTGTGAATCTGGATGGCTGAGAGGATGGTGGTAACATTGACAGTAATAGGGAAGTTCAGAAAAGAAGATTTTGGGAAAAAGATAATGAGATCAGTTTTGGACATGTTAAATTTAAGGTTTCTATAATATCTAATTCAAGATGTTTAATAGGCAGTTAAAGATTTGAGATTGAAGGTTAAAAGAAACATTAATATTAGTAAATTTGAGAATCATCAGTGTAGACATGATAATTAAATCCATGGGAACTGATGAGATTACCAAATAAAATAGTTCAAAGGGAAAAGAGAGAGAACAGACCAGACCTTGAGGGACACCCATAGTTAGTGGTTATGCTCTGATTGTATATCCAGCAAAATAACTGAGGAGTGGTCAAATAAATAGGAGAACCAAGGGAAAGTGATATTATGAAAAATTAGTCAGCAGAGTATCAAAGAGAAAATGATTAACAGTGTCAAAAAACTACAAAAAGCTACAAAAAGCTCAAGAAAGAGAATGATTGAGACAAGACCATTAGATTTAGCATAACTGTAACAACTTTGTAGAGAAGAATTGTGATTCAGTAATAAGGTTGGAAGCCAGATAATAGAAAGTTAGGAAGAGAGTGGGAGGAATGAGTGGAGACACTTTTTTAGATTGTTTTCTCAAAGAATTTATCTGTAAAATGAAGGAAATACATGAAATAATAATTAGCAGGGATACATGGATTAAGGGATTTTATTTTTGAGGATGGAGTAAACTTGGGTATGATTGTGGGCAGTAGGAAAGAAGATAATATACAGGGAGAAATTAAAGGTAAGTGAGAGATGGGAATAAATTTGTTGGAGAAGGGGAGATAGGATGGAATAATTTGTGCATATCTCATATGAAGGGCTAGTTCTTCACCATATAAAAATCTGTCTCTATATTCTAGTCCTCCCTTTTCCCAGTGTCATAGGAAACCCAGATTCAGACTATAGATGTTTTGTTGGGTCTCAACAGCTAGCTCAGTTACATTCCTTTAGGAACAAAAGCTTACCTGGAGCTAAAACCTGGAACCACTAGTGTCAAGGAAAACAGTATCTGGAAAATTAGATTCTAACAGTGCCAGGGAAAGCAGATTCTGAATTGCCAGTGCTGTATTAGAGAAGAAAGAAACAGAGGAAAGGAGACGTCACTAGGACAGAACACACTGCATGTGGGGAGCTATGTAAAAACCAAGGCTGAGGGAAAGAGCATAGTACCTAACTGGACTCAGTTCTGACCATCCAAAAGTAACTGGGGCAGAATCCTAGACTAATGCATCATGAAATACTGTGTGAGGAGGCTGAGACACTTTGAGATCCTGTGCCCAAGGTAACTACAAATAGAGAGGAGGGATTCAAGAAGTAAATGATAAGGAAAATAAAGAGAAAGGAAAGACTAAGAGTACCAAAGATTTAAGGAAGAGGAAAATTCAAAGACTTTGAATATAAATAAATCCACAGGAAAAACAGTTAGCAACAGAAGGAAATATGGTCTTCACATCTAGTAAATAAGTTTAGGCATTGATGAATAAATCCTGCCACCACCACCACCACTACTACCAAAAAAAGAAAAGAAAAGAAAAATAATTCAAGATTTGATGAAACAAAAAATCCTGTGAAATTTTAAAAGAACAGAGAAGCCCAGCAGGCTATCCTGAGTGCTTTAAAAGATAAATTAACATTATGAGTGCAACGTTTATGTCCTGCATAGCAAAAATAATGAGCAGAATAGAAAAACTGGAATCTGCAATAACAAGACACACCTATATGCACATGCACACACACACACACACACACACACACACACACACACACACACACACACAAGAGAACAAAAAATTGGGAATTTGGGAAGAATTGAAAAATTCTGGGAATACCCAAAAGTGAAAGGTAATCTTAAAGAAGAGAAACAAAAAAGAAGAAATTTGCTTTCCATGCAAGGAAAACCTATTGAATTCCAAGATAAAGTTTGCAGGGATAATTTAAGATTCATAAATCTCTCGAAAAACATGACAGGATAAAAAAAAATCCTTAACACAACAATGAAGGAATTAACTGAAGAGAACTTCCCAGAACTACACATAAAAAAAAATGGAATTCCAATGGAAAGAATTGAGATATTGACTCCAGAAAACAAAAACAAAGCAAAACAAAAAAGTATCAACCCCCAAAAAATCCTAACCCCTACTTGTAAACTGCAAGACAATAGTTAAATTTAATAATTCAACTCAGAAACAGCAAGTTTTGTATGCCATCAAGAGAAAGGCCTTGAAATACAAAGGAAAAATATTTAAGTAAAGCACTACTTTTCTACATCCAATTAAAAATAAAGGAATGAATGAATGTTCAGAAAGATTAATGGAATTTATAGCCCAGGATGATCTGTCCTGCAATCTCAATTTACCCATACAGAACAAATATCAACATTTAATATAAAATAATTTGAAACATTTTTAGAGAAAGAAAACAGAGCCGATGAGGTTATTTGTCTCTCAAATACATTGAAGAACAGAAATTAAGAACTAGTAAATAATTGCTACTGGCAAAAACAATGATAATAATAAAATGATATTAGAAAGACTAATGGAAAACTTCTTTCTAAATGTATGCAAGGAGGTAAGGATCAATCTGGTAAAGCTAATAAAGAAGAGGTAGATGAGGGGTGTTATGGACCGAACAATGTTCTAGACAGAACATTGATTAACAGGTGAATGCTTTTTGAGAGGGACTATAACATGGGGAGAATACATAAAAAGGAGGGAGGGAGTAAGGAAAACAAGGGGAATAAGTGACATACTGGGGTCCTGAACTATATAACCATATTTTCAATCTAGTGATACTGGCCTTTTGCTTCTTCCACAAACAACAACTCCATATGTTTGCTCCAGGTTTTTTCTCTGTCTTCTATTTCTAAATTGTTCTCTCATTATTATTATTATTATTTTTTTTAACTTTCTTCCCTGGCTTCCTTTACGATTCAACTAAAATTTCATCTTCTATAAGAAATCTTTCCCATCTCTCTCAACTTCAGTGCTTTCCTTCTGTTAAATATTTCTTATTTAACTGTTTATAGTCTGATTATATATATTTGTTAATTTGTTGTCTCCCCCGTTTGAATGAGAGTTTCTTGGGTACAAGAATTGTTCTTTACATGTCTTTGGGCCCTCAGGAACTTTAATGATTAATGAATATTCACTATTCTGAGAATCTGAAGGCATATGATTTGGATATGAAGTGTGGCTCTGTTGCTTATTAAACTGTGGGCAAGTCAATTCACTACTTCTCTCTGTATTGTTTTATTCTTTTGTATAATGAGAATTGTAACACTTAAATTACCTAAGCACAGGATTATTATGTGGTCCAAATAATGAAGTATATAAGGTGCTTATAAACTCTGAAGTCTTCTCTAAATGTGAGATATTAATGATACTGTTCTTCCTAATTTTGCTGTCAGGATTTGAGCTGATAAATAGCCAGGGTCCAGCTTAGGATGCCAAAAGATTTAACTTAGTCTGGACTAAGAAAGGTATGAAGTGTTAGGGTCAGTGAGAGAAGAGATAAGATTTTTAGAGCAAAAGCACCATAAAACACAGATAAGGGCTGATGAGTAAACTAGTGTAAACAATGAAACCTGTGAAATCACATGTATTTGAATTTGTTCTATTAAAAGTTATAAATATGCAAACTATCATAAATTGTTCTAGCCCAATGGGAATATGCAGTGTGAATTCAAATAATGTGACTACTTCACAGAATTCAATATTTATTTTAATCAGGACCTAAATGAATTTACTACCTAAGTGATTTTGGTGTCTCTGTGGATCTCAGTTTGCTCAACTATGAACAATAGTCACTAAGGTCTATTCCAGTACTAAGGTCCATGATAGTTTTGAATGATTTGGCCTATAATTGATCTGCATGCTATCCTCCATTTCTTTTCTCCTTATAACTACTTTGCTACAATGGTGTAACAGAAAGAGATCAGGATTTAGTGTCAAAAGACCTTGACTTCATCACTTACTGTTTGCCATTAGAAAAGTCATTTGAATTTTCTGGACCTTAGCATCTATATAATAATAAAAGATTTTGGATAAAGGACCTCTATCTTCACTTTCAATTCAAGAACATATGATCTATACAACTTGAACCAAATCAAAAAGAACCAAAGCAAAAGGCGTGATGTAACAAACTATAACTATAGACCAATGCTAGGGCAAGAAACAAACATTTTTTTAAAAAAAATAGCTTTTGAACAATGAGTTCCAATGTGATTTGACTTATATTACAAATGAATGAGCCCTCAGTGTATAGTGTTGCTGCTTTAAATAAGCTTCATCTGTGGACAGCTCTTGTTGACTGCCATTTTTTATATGGCAGGGAGGGGATATTTGGGAAACATTAGAAAGGGATGTCTTACTCCTTTGGATGTGGAATTATTTAATATCTTTTGCTAATGAAGTTGATGAACATAAAAGAGTTAGAAGATGTAAGACATGGGCTTGAGATTCAGCTCTATTTTTTACTAGATTCATACTTTGGGGAAGTCTCTTAAACACTCTGAATCTCAGTATACTTAGTTATAAATACTTTTTCCTCCTGAGATTGTTTTGAGAAAAAAAAATTTTTGTAAACTGCAAAATGTTATACTATTGTGAGCAATAGGTGCCAAATAATTTATTGAATAAGTGAATGAGTGAGATATAATAGGCCATTTCATTTTTAAGTTAGGAAATACACTTTTTTTTAAAAAGTATACATGTTACTCTTTTATGTGGTGCCAAGGAGGTGAAGAGTTCTATGAAACTATCATTATAAAGAATTCATAAAGATAAAAACTCATGGGACCTAATCCTTTGTTCTAGATCCAGACACAGCAGGTCCTTTTTCTCCTGCGCACTATATGTTTACCTTAAATTTGACCCCAAGGTAAAAATGGAATACTCCTGGAAAGGAGAAAATACATGAAGTCCTTTGCTTCTTTAATGGCAGGCTCCCTTTAAACAAATGCTGCTACACCTGCCAAACTCCAAGCTATTGTGTGATGTTGAAAGCTGTCTATGTGAATGTGAGCTTCAATGAGCAATTTGATTTAACTCCTCAGAATAATACTCAAGCCCATCCTTAAGAGAGAAGAAATGTACTCCCAGACACTCGTTTCTTTAAATAAACCTGTTTTTGTCAATAATTGGCATTTTTGTTACAGACATTTAACACACAAGTTGAAAAACCAAAAGGAAATTTAATTAAAAGCTAACAATTACTTGGCTCAGATTTATCCTGAAGGACCAGAAATCATTTTGGAGGTGAGAATTCACACCCCAGTCTTTGGGAAGAATCACTGAATTGCTATGGAATGCAGCAATATTATGTACCTTTGACAAGGATCAGACATAGCCAGGAGATTCTTTTTTCTGTTTTCATGTATAACTGAGAGGCAAGTTCTTGGTGATAATGGTGATGGTGGTGTGCTGGTGGAGACACTAATTTGTTATTCTAACATCATCAATTTTGGTGATTCCAGTCTATTTTATGTTATCTGAAATAGGAAAAAAAATAATGAGTTACCATATCATGTTTTTATGGGCTACATAAAAAAAGCTGTTCTTTCAATATCAATACGATTGCTGCTGCATTAACTGTCTTATCTTTTTAGAATATGTTGTACAAAACTAACAAAATGACTTTTTTATAGTATTAGTAAATTTATGGCTATTACTGATTGCCATTCTTGGTATCAGTCATAGTCTGTTATATAATTTCATATTTCACTAGTTCTACTCTTACTCCATATCAACATTGTTATATAGATTTAAATAATAGATATGGATGATATAATTATCCATGCATGATTATAGATCTAGATGATTACATAAACAATATATGATTCTGATGCATATACATATATTATATATATATATATATATATGTGTGTGTATATAAAATTATATGTTTGTGTGAGGACACATATATACACATCTATGTATGTGCCTAACATCCTTTCTGGGCAAGTATTACACATATTTTGTGTTTTCAGATTGGTCCCCTAACATATGATTATCCTAGGTTTAAGAAACATATAGTTTGTATTGCCTTACTTTCTCTTCCTGAGTCATTGAAGTTCAGTGGCAAAACAAAAGTCAAGATGACTGGTGGTGGTCCAAAATGCAGTGAAAGATCTTGGTATCTTTGAAGTTTGACCAAGTTCTAAGTACTCTTTAGTGCCTACTTCAGCCACCTTCATGGACAATATTAATTGTCCTCATCTGCCCTTTTTATCCAAGGAACGTCTTTACATACCTCCCATCCTAACTAATATGTTTGAGGATTCTCATTTACTCTCAACTGACTTTTAACTCACCTGCCAAGATGGTTTTCCCCCTATATAGCTGCTGGACATGCTACAGTTTCTTAGAGCCACAGTTGAGTCATATGGAAAGTGAACATCAAAGATGAATTAAAAAGCTCTGAAAAGTGTTTGGAAAGCTCTCACACCAGAGGTGCTAGACTTCCCTGAACACACCATATATACCTCAAAGCAAAAGTACTCATGAAATGACACCATCAAGGATTGTAGCTACAAGCATTCATTAACTCCATAAAAAGATGTAGCAAAATCTTCCCCAAATACTTAAAACATCCTTGGAAAGAGTAGGCATACACATAAAATTTCCTAGTAGAAAGCCATATGTAAAGGTTACACATGTTGCCAAAGCAAATTATTCTTGCTGTATTAAAATTAGGGAACTGATATATTATCTTATTTTTTCTTTTTGTTTATTTATATAACATTTTGTTAATTTTTCCTGGATATACATGTATATTAATTTTATTAGCATACATTTCTTTATAAATCATGTTGAGAGAGAAAAATCAGAACAAAAGAGAAAAAAACACAGGAGAGGAAAAGAAACAGAAAAAAGAAATAAACATAGCACGTGTTGATTTACATTTAATTACCATAGTTCTCCTGGATATAGATGGAATTTTTTCTTTTATTCAAAGTTTTATGGGATTGCCTTAGATCACTGAATCGCTGAGAAGAGCTAAGCCTTCATAGTTGAACTATTACTGTACAAACTGTATTTCTGGTTCTGTTTGTTTCATTAAGCATCAGTTCATGTAAATCTTTCCAGACTTTTTAAAAATCAGTTTGTTCATCATTTTTATAGAACAATAATATTCCATTACTTTCATATATTACAACTTATTCATTCCCCCATTAATGGACATCTACTTATTTTCCAATTCTTTGCTACCACAAAAAACAGCTGCTACAAACATTTTTGCACTTCTGGGTTCTTTCCCCTCCTTTAAGATTTCCTTGGGATACAGACACAGTATTAGCACTGCTGAGTCAAAGGGTATACGCAATTTTATAGTCTTTTGAGAATAATACCAAGTTGCTCTCCAGAATTGTTGGATCAGTTTTCAACTCAACAATGCATTAGTGTACCAGTTTTCCCATATCACCTCCAACATTTATCATTACCTTTTCCTGTCATCTGAGTCAGTTTGAGAGATATGAGGTGGTACTTCAAAGTAGTTTTAATATGCATTTTTCTAATTAAGAATGGTTTAGAGCATTTTTTCCATATGATTTTATATGGCTTTAATTTTATCGTCTGAAAATTGTCTATTCATAGTCTTTGACCATTTATCAAGTAGGGAATAACTTGTATTCTTATAAATTTGACATAATTCTTAATATTTTTTTAAGAAATGAGACCTTTATCAGAAACGTTGGCTATAAAATTTTTTCTAGCTTTGTAATTCCCTTTTGATCTTGTTTCTGTTTGTTTTATTTGTACAAAACCTTTTTAATATAATGCAAAGTTGCCCATTTTGCATTTCATAATGTTTTCTAGTTCTTCTTTGGTCATAAATTCCTTCCTTCTCCAAATATCTGATAGCTAAAATATCTGTTGCTCTCCTGATTTGCTTATATCACCTTTTACCCACAAATCATGTACCCATCTTGACCTTATTTTGGTATGGGCTATGCGGAGTTTCTGACATATTATTTTCTATTTTTCCCATGAACTTTTATTAAATAGTGAATTCTTATTCCAGAAGCTCAAGTTTGAGTATTTATCAAATACTATATCACTATAGTCATTGATTATTGAATCATGTGTGTCTAACCTATTCCATTGATCAACCATTCCATTTCTCAGCCAGTACCAAATGCTTTTGATAACTGATGTTTTATAATATAGTTTTAGATCTGATACAGCTAGGCCACTATCCTGTGTGTTTTTTTCCCCTTAATTCCCTTAATAATCTTGACCTTTTGTTCTTCCAGATATATTTTGTTGTTATTTTTTCAATAAAATAATTTTTGGCAATAAATAATTTATTGGTATGGCACTGAATAAATAAACCAATTTAGGTAGAATTATCATTTTTATCATATTGGCTCAACCTACCCATGAACAATTGATATTTTTCCAATTGTTTAAATCTGACTTTATTTATGTGAGAAGATGCATTTTCTATAATGACTCAATTTCCCTTACATGTAGGTAGTAGGTCTATTGGATAAATCATTCTACTGAATTTCTTGGGCTTGAGTTTTTTAGTAACTTTTTTTCAGTTTTTCAATTAAACTCTCTGGGTCTGATATCTGATGGGATCAACATTTCCTATATGAATAGCTTGGGTATATTCTAACATTGCTAATAGTGAAAAGGAAGGAAGGAGAAATGCTCTCATACCTCATAGTTTGGATGAGAAAAAAAGGGAAAAAAAGCAAAAAAATTATTCCTTCAAAAGACCTTGGTTCTTGTAGTAAAGTAGATAGCGATTACTAGAGATTGCTCTACTAAAACTTGTGTGGCTTCAATTATTCAGAGACTAATCAGTTTCACAAATGTACTTAATAAGTTGCTCATACATCCTTTGTTTTTAAAGGTTTTTTTTTTATTTTCAAAATATATGCATAGATAGTTTTCAAATTTACCCTTGCAAAATCTGGTGTTCCAATTTTTTTTTCTCCTTTTCTCCCCCCACTCCTTCCCTTAGATGACAAATAATCCAATCTATATTAAATCTGTACAATTTTATATACATATTTCCACAATTATTATGCCACACAAGACAAATCAGATCAAAAAGAAAAATATTGAGAATGAAAACAAAAAGCAAGCAACCAACAACAAAAAAGGGAAAATACTATATTATGATCCACACTTAGGCCCCACAGTCCTTTCTCTGGGTGCTCTGTCTATTACAAGTCCATTGGAACTAGCCTGAATCATCTTATTGTTGAAAAGAGCCACGTCCTTCAGAATTGATCATTGTATAACCTGTTACTGCTGTATACAATGTTTTCTTGGTACTGCTCATTCACTTAGCATCACTTCATGTAAGTCTTTTCAGGCCTTTCTAAAAGCATCATCCTGATCATTTCTTATTGAATAATAATATTCCATGGCATTCATATACCATAACTAATTTAATTGATTTTCCAGTTGATTGACATGCCACTTCAAAAAGGGCTGCTACAAATATTTTTCAACATGTGGTTCCATTTCTCTATTTTATGTGGTTCTATTTCTCTCTTTGTATTACAAGCTCAGTAGAGATATTACTGGATAAAAGGGTATGCACAGTTTGATAGCCCCCTTGGACATAGTTCCATATTGATCTCCAGAATAGCTGGATCAGTTCACAATTCCACCAGTAATGTATCAGTTTTCCACTTTTCCCACATCGTCTCCAACATTCATCATTATTTTTTCCTGTCATCTTAGCCAATCTGAGAAGTGTGTAGTGGTACCTAAAAGCTGTCTTAATTTGAATTTCTCTGATCAATAGTGATTTAGAGTGTTTTTTCATGTTACTAGAAATGGTTTTAATTCTTCATCTGAAAATTGTCTGTTCATATCCTTTGACCATTTATCACTTGGAGAATAGCTTGTTCATACATCCTTAAGGAGCAAACAAGTATAGAAAGTAAGATACTTCTTATACAATTATGTATACACATACATATTATGCACATATATTACATCTGGGTAAATATATATAAACCTATATAACTTTAGCATATTATGTCCTATAATACAGTGGCACATTATAATTGTTTATATATTATATTATTATTTATTTAAAGGATATATCTGGGATCCTTTGTCTTTTATATTTCTATACCACTTTTCTCAATGTTTTCATTAGCTCCTATTGACTTCAATTGTCATCATCATATAAATAATTCTGAAATCTATCTGGCAAGCCCTAACCTTTGCTCTAACCTTCAGAATCACATTGCTAGCTATCTATTAGATATTTTGAACCAAATAAACACCTTAAATTCAACATATTTAAAACTGAATTCATCATTTCCCCTAAACAATCTGTCTTTCCAACTTCCCTATTGCTATAAAAGATAGCACCATTCTCCTAGTTATTCAAACTTTCAACCTCAGCATCATATTCAATTCTTTTCTCACTTCATCCCACATATTCAATTTATTATCAAGTCTTGTCATTTCTACTGTCATGATACTTCTCATATATGTAACATTCTTTTTACTCTTACAGCCACCAATTTGGCAGAGTCTTATCACTTCATAACTAGACTATTGCAATCTCCCTTCCTTTCTTATTCTAGTCCATCCTCTATTCAACTACCTAATATATATGACTATGTCATTCCCCTCAATGAACCTCACATGTTCCATTTTATCTCATTATCATATGAATTTTTCTGTCATTTAAGATCTTTTACAACCTGACCACCTCTTATCTTTCTAGTCTTTTTAAGAATTTACTCTCTTTCAAGATTTGGAAAGATCTACATGAACACTAAAGCAAAGTGAAATAAGCAAAATCAGGAGATCATTATACACGGCAACAACAAGACTATATGATGATCAATTCTGACAGCCGTGGCTCTCTTCAACATTGAGATGATTCAAACTAGTTCCACTTGTGCAGTGATGAAGAGAACCATCTATACCCAGAGAGAGAACCATGGGAACAGAGGGTGGAACACAACTTAGCATTCTCACTCTCTCTGTTGTTATTTGCTTGCATTTTTTTTCTTAGTTTTTCTTCCTTCTTGATCTGATTTTTCTTGCATATACATACCGTGTTTCCCCGATAATAAGACCTATCCTGAAAATAAGACACCCACATACTCTTTAATATTCCGCTAAAATAAGCCCTCCCCCGAAAATAAGCCCTATCGAACTTACTATGAAAACGGTCATCATGGTGATCCCCTGCGCTATATGCTGCGTAGCGGTACCTTCAGTAAGCAGCGCCGCCCTCCCCTCCCGGGTGAAACGCACGTCGCGCTCCAAGCTGCATCCAATCAGAGCTGCAGCAGTGAGCGCGTCATCCTCTTCTTCCCTGGTGATTTGCTTGCTGGCGCTACTGAGAGCAGCGCCGCGGAGTAGAGCTGAGACAGGACCATCTAAAAACTCGGTAAGTTCAGTAAGCGATGGAGAATAAAATAAGCACTCAGGGGGCATGATGGAGGCTAAAAGGGGCATGATGGAGGCTAAAATGGGCATGATGGAGGATAAAAGGGGCATGATGGAGGATAAAATAAGCCCTCCCCTGAAAATAAGCCCTCTGGTGTTTTTTAGTCCCAAAAAAATAATAAGACAGTGTCTTATTATCGGGGAAACACGGTATATTGAATCTAACATGTATTTCAATATATTTAACATGTATTGGATTACTTGCCAGATGGGGGAAGAGGTCAGAGGAAGAAGAGGAAATTTTGCAACAACAGGTTATGTGAGGGTCAATATTGGGAAAAGTAGTTTCACAGGATTGAGGATGAAATATTGGAATTGGACTTCAATTCCAATGAAAGAGCCTTGGTTCAAATTCTTTATCTGAAAGTTATTAAAAATGTTGTCTTTGCCTCATTCCCTGTAAAATGTGCATATTAATAGCAGTAGCAATTATTTTATTAGGTTATTGAAAAGTTCAATTGAGATCATGTTGATAAAATACATTGAAAACATGAAAGTTCTATATAAATGCCAATTATTATTATTTTTCTTACCTTCTCCATTCCTCCTCTCTCTCTCTCTCTCTCTCTCTCTCTCTCTCTCTCTCTCTCTCTCTCTCTCACACACACACACACACACACACACACACACACACACACACAGAGTGCCTTATTTTTTACATGTTTTGTGAAAGAACTGCCAAGATAATTAAGGGGGAAATGGCTCTCTCTTTTATTTTTAAGGAAATCCTTTAATATTTATAAAATACTTCTCTGATAACACTTTAAAAGGTAACACGTCTATTATTATACCAATTTTGACTCCTAGAGTGATACACTCAAATTTACATAGCTAGTAAGTGTTAAAGAGTAAACAGGAGCCCAAGTTTTCTGGCTTAAAGTCCAGAGTGCACTCTATTTTTTTCTTAGGATATTCTGCCTCCATTGTAATTATTAGTGTTATGGACCTACTATTGTATTTACTGCACTGTGTGTTTAAAGCTTTTTTTTTTTTTTTTTTCTGTTTCTTCTTCCTTCTCATGTAGCTCTTTGAAAAGCATTTTCATGGTAATATTGCATAGTTTTGCTGTCTGTGATTTGAAGTTACTCATTTCTGAGGTTTTTAGCTATATTGTGCATCTCTCCTTACTTATAAGCTCCCCCTCACTAAAATCCATTTCACTTCCATGTCATGGTCATCGTGATGTCACAGTTCCCTTCCAGAATAAAAGACAAGAAGTCCCCTCTGACCCAGAAACCTGCATACAGCTGGTATTTAATACATATTTGTTGGTTAGCAGACTGATTACCAATTAAATTGAAGAGAAGAATAATGAAGTGATAATTTGGCCAGGATGACCAAACAAATGTGCACAGACCTCCCCCCAAACCCTCAGACTTTATGCACAATCCCAGAATGCAGAACTACCTTTCAGAGTTGGAAACAACCCTTCCCCCATCCCATCCACCCACACTTGGGCACTTTTACTTGGAAATGTGTGCATGATAAAATTTAAATACCTGTGAGATAAGATCAGAAGATGACAAGAACAGTTGATGAAAAGTCAAAATATTTTAGTAATGTAAATGCGTTTCAGATTTTAATTTTATTTTTACTTTATGTGTTTCCTATTCTGAATAGGACAAATTGATGTGCAATTAACTCCATTGTATGTTCATTTTGAGCCTTGGAATTGACATAATCACTAATAACACTATTAATACCAACATTAATGATCCTCAGTGCTCCCAGGCACTTTCCCTTCTCAAGCATGTGCTATTTACAGTTGCACCTGAGAGCTGTTGATGTTGGGGGTAGGGGAAAGGTTTAAAGTATACAAATAATGTCTTATGATCTGTAAAATCCAGCTATACTAAAAAAAACCCCAGAGTCATGAAGTCAGAACCAAATTTCTCCCTGTAGGATATAGACTAATCAATGGAGTAGTTAGGCTGAAAAAGAGATGCAAAGTACTAAAAAGAACATTGTTTTAGGGATTAGTAGGTCTGGGTTCTAAGAGTGGCTTTGTTACTGATTTAGTACTCTTTACTTTTACTCTCTAAAACTCAGTCTCCTTATCTTTAAAAATCAACGGATTAGCCATATGTGATATTAGTCCCAGCTTCCAAGTAAGGTGAAACTGACAGAACTCTTGAGCTCAGAGGATTCTGACTGCAGTGAGCTAAACTGATCAGGTGTTCTTGCTAAATTCAGAAAGTAACCTTCCTGAAGTTAAGGGCCATCATATTGCCTAGGGAGGGGAGAGAATCAGTCTGAGTTGAAAATAGAGCAGGTCAAGTTCACACAATCAATCAGAGTAGGATCAGAACCATGTGTGGGTGCAGCCTGGATAATATAAGGAGAGTAATTATTGATGCTGATGCTGATGCTGATGCTGATGCTGATGCTGATGCTGATACTGATGCTGATGTTAATGCTGATGCTGATGATGGAATAGCAATGGATTGGAGAAGAGCCACATTGATGGAATAGAAAAAACATTGCTTAGCATCAAAGCTAAGTTTTGTTACACATTAGCTGCATGATCTCAGGCAAGTTCCTTTACCTCCTGGGGTCTCAGCATCTTTGTAGTATATATGTACCTTTTCTGCCTTAATCTGTCAAATATCACAGGAGTTCAATCTGGTTACAAATGCATCCATTGTTATTCAGTACAGATATTTCTATATCTACATAACAATAGCATAAGATAAGTTTATCAAATATTTTGTTAAAAGTTTAGATAAACTATCTAAAAAAGTGAGCTTATCTAACAATTAAATAATTGTCAAAAAAGGAAATTTAATTTGTTTTCTGTGACTTAATCTTCATCTAACTCACTGCCATTTTGTAATTTCTTCTCCCTCTTCCTCCTCCTCTTCTTCTTCTTTCTCTTTTTCTTTATCTTTTTCTTTCTCTTTCTCTTCCTCTTCTCCTTTTCCTCCTCCTCTTCCTCTTCCTCCTTCTTTTTCTCCTCCTCCTCTTCCTCCTCCTCTTCTTCCTCTTTCTCTTCCTTCTCATTCCCCTTCTCATCCTGCATCTCCTGCTCCTTCTCCAGCTCCTTCTCCTCTTTCTCTTATTTTTTTTCTTCCAGCTTTAGATCCATGATCTGTCTTTGAAAATAAAGATCTTTATTTGGCTTCCTCCCTGCAATACCTTTCCTAAAGTCCACAAATTTTTGAGTAACACTAAGAATAGTTCAGTAATAACAGGACGAAAAATAAATTGAGAAATTTTATCTCTTTGTTCCATTATAAGAAGAATTACCTCATCCAACAGAAGCAGTAATCTGATCATTTCTTTGATTCATCTCATTTTCCTAACATAGTTAAATCTACATTCATTGATTGTTTATTACTAACAGAGGGCTGTCACATTTAGATAGTAATGCCAATTGCATGTGGGCATGCAAGGCTCAGTGTAAAGCTCTTTCATGATAGAAAAGTAACTTACATTTATGAACAATCTTCAAATTTTGGAATTTTTGAACAATATTAATTTCAGAAAACTCAAAGAATAATTGACCAGATCAATAACAATAACACAAAATGCAATTACTCAATAAAGACAGGGGAAAAACCCTTTAACAAAATAATATAAAACTAATTTTAAAAATCTGAAATCAAGAACAAGCATTATCTATAAAGGGAATAAGTTGGAAGCCTTTCCAATAAGTTCAGTGATGAAGCAAGAATGTCCATTATCAGAATTACTATTTAATATTGTACTAGAAATTATAGCTATAACAATAAGACAAGAAAAAATTATAAGATCTAGCATAGATAATGAGGAAACAAAATTATGTAGTTTTTAAACAGATGATATAAAATTGACTTAGAAAATTCCTTAGAGTTAAAAAAAAAGCTAATCAAAACAATTAACAGCTTCAGCATAGTTTCATAATACAAACTAAACCCATATAAATATTTTGTATGTCATAAACATAATATACCAAGAAGAGATATAGAAAGCAATTTCATTTAAAATAACTAGAAATAAAATACTTGAGAGTCAGCCTTCAAGATACACATTATATGGAACTATATACATCCAATGATATTCTTCATGCAAATAAATAGATCTATATAATTGGAGAAATATGTACTCATATGTAGGACAAGTCAATATAGTAAATATAAAAAAATACTTAAATTAATTTGCTTAATTAAGTATAGTATCAATTAGACTTTCAAATAATTATTTCATAGAGAAATAATAAAATTCAAAAGGTCAAGAATATCAAGGGAATCCACATTTTAAAAAAAGGAAAAGAAGACATTCTAGTAGTATATTACCTCAAACAATACTACAAAGTGGCTATGAAATAGAGTGGTTGATTGATGCTTGATCAATTTACAGAATCAGATGAACACTAGTGTTCAATATATCCAAAGAGCCAATTAATTGAGGCAAGAATAACCTACGTGATAGAAAAACTGTTTGGAAACTGGAAAGCAGTGTAGCAGAAAGAAGGCATAAAATAACATCTTATAGGATGCATCAAGAAAAGCTCAAAATAGTTATATAATGTAAACATCTAGGGTGATAGTAAAAACAAATTAGTGGAGCAGGGAAGAAATATGTAAAGATAGGGGTAAAGTTCATAATTACACTTTGTGCCAGCCATACTGTTGATAGTTCTATATATGAAAAAGATCAAAGAGAGAAGTAAAGTACTCATGTATAAAATATTTTTAGTATCTGTTTTTAGGGTGGAAAGGACTTGAAAACTGAGAGTATGACTATGTTTTGGGGAATGGTTGAGCTAGTTAAACTGAATGTCTTAGAATATCATTGTTCTGTAAGAAATGACTAAAGGGATAGTTTCAGAAAAACCTGGGAAGACATATGCATTGATCCAAACTAAAGTGAGCAGAATTAGAACAATTTATACAGCAACAGCAGTATTGTAAAAAATAATCAAACATGACTTAGTAATTCTGAAATACACAATGAGCAAATTTCCAAAGGATTCATGATGAAACTTCTAAACAGAAAGCTAATAAACTCAGAGTACATATTGAAATATAATTTATTTTCTTTCTTTCTTTGACTTTAAAAAAATTGAATATGGCTAATGCAGAAATTTGCTTTTTGTGACTGTACACAACTCATTTGTAATGGGTTTGTTTTTCTTTTCAATAAGTAGAGGATAAGGAGGGGAAAGAGAATTTGGAACTGAAAAAAATAAAGGCAGATACACATAAATAATATTGATAAAATAAAATAAATACACCTAGCTAGGAGCTAAAGTGTATTCCAATTCTGCCTTACTATAACTAGTCCATCTTATCTATAGATATTCTAAAAAATAAAAGATACCAAAACTAGATTTAGTTTTGTCAGTATTACTCTTAAAATATGATTCCCTGAAGTATATATGACATTCCATTTTCTTTGACCCATGACAGAAAATAGGATTCTGATTTCAGCTTCCTTCATTCCTGAATAAAACCTCCAGGACTAGTTAAGATTCTCAGGCACTTTGACACAATTTTCTGATTTCTCTTCACTTCTCAGATTGTACCAAAGTTGGCCCCCAATCAGTATAAGATCAAGTACAGATTATGCTAAATCTTCTAGTTCATCCCTATTAGCCATAGCCTCTTACTGAATTCCATATAGTATTCAAGTGACATTTCTGAGGAAGAAAGCATAGATTCCACATCTTGCTCAGAATAACTCAATGACTACTTTTCAGCCTGTAGCTGTACAGTTTATTTATAATTATAGCCACAGTCTGCCTGTACTTTAAATGCAAAGAGGGACTTTAACTGTCAAGTTATTATATTACTCAAGAGTTTAATTAATAACACACTAATTGTAGAAGCCAACATCAAGAGTCACATCATATTGTTTCTATTGCATTTTGAAAGTGTTTGAAGTGATTTGGTAATTAAAAAAAAAAAAAAAAAAAAACTTCGAAGTGCTATCTCCTCATAGAGAAAGAAGATCTTATATGGTATGTATTTTTTCATTTCCTAAGTTGTTGAATTTCCCCCTAGGTTCTGTGCTGAAGAAGTATTAAAGAATAATTCAAAAATACAATGAGGCCAAAACATAGTCAAATATTGTTTGGATATGAAATCACCTGCCAGAATGCTGCATGAACACTCTCAAAAATACATTCCTAGATTGTTGGAGCTGTAAAGGCCCAAGACTCATAGAACATACAATGACAGGAAAAAAAAAAAAAAAAAACTTTATATAGATCATCTAATTTAGACCTTCCTTTGGCAAATGAATAAAATGAGGTCTATACATATAAAGTGATGCATCAGTCACAGAGCTGTTAATTTCTGAACTTGAAGCCAGGTCTTTAGACATTGAGTTCAGTCTCTAGATATACCTAGATTAGTATATATAACAATTGCTTTATCTCCTGTCATCAACGCCTTGTGAAGAAAGAATTTATTACAATGATCTCATCACCTTCGGCCTTATAAATTTTTTAAAGATTTTCTTTGCATTTCAGAATGTGCATGGGTATACATTGGTGCCAATAAAAATTAATAAATTATGACAATCTGATAACCATGAAAAATCAATGACAAAAGTGAGAATTGTACCTTATTAGTGACTTGAATGAAATAGAAACCATGATTAAGTTTTAAAGATTAAGAATATGATTAGAAAATAGATAAAAATGATAACTTTTATAAAAATGAAAAGTAATAACATTGTAAAGCAGAAAATCCACTAATACAGTTTAATGTACTGTGGTATAATATTATGTGCAGCAACTTAAGTGATATGAAACATTTCAACTATAAAAAAAGTTATCTGTAGGCTTGAATTAATAGATACGTTTTATGTTACATTTTAACTATAACCTAAAATCAGATTTGTAGAATGTAAAAGAATAAAAGAGCCTGAGAGATCCTCTAACTTCCTCATTTCCTATATAAATAACTATGTAAATTGTAGCCATTATTATGACAACAAAGTAGCATATTGGACCGAGCACTGGTCCTGGAATCAAGAAGTTTTGAGTTCAAAGCACAGCCTCAGACTTTCACTAGTTGTATGTCCTTGAGCAAGTCTCCTCTATTAAAAAAGGATAATTTCAGTGTTGTGAGAATCAAATGAAATAGTATTTGTAAAGCATTTAACATAGTTCCTGTCACATAGCAGATGTTATGCAAATGTTAACTAATATTTTTATTTCCCACAAAAAAAAAAAAAAAAAAAAAAAACCTGAGGCCCCAGAGAAAGAAGACTTGTGCACAGCCACACAGAGGAAGAACTGGAATTTGACCTTTTTTCTTCACTCTCAGCCCAGTCCTTTTTTCTATTCTACACTCAAAAGTGTTTTCCAAAAGTGCACATATGAATTGATTCCATTCACCAGGTGTAGAGAGGGCATCATTCACCACTTTCTAAGCCACAGATGCACAGTTTGTAAACTAATGATGTGCAAATTCACATAATCAGTGATTGCAGAAGAGGTCCTGTTTGGCGAACTGCAATGCAAAGATGCCTGGAAAAGCAGTTATGGAAGGAAATAATATGGAATAAAATAGAATGGTGAAATTTCAATCGACTCTCTTAGCTGCTGTAATTTATGAGACTATGGGTAGTGATCTGTTTGATAAGCAATTCAGCTATAATAACACTGTGGAAAAAAGTGGAATTAATATCACTCATTATTGAAGGTCAGTAGGGTTTATTTGCCCCACACCAATTTCTACTTATGCATTCATGTTCTAAAATATTCCATTTCTAAATGCAGTACAGGCTATTTTGAAAACCATTTCCCACCATGGATCTTTGAATGGAAAGGAAAACTGATACAAATCTCTTGGATGAAATTTGAAACAGGTCCCATTTGAAGTGCATCCAATAGGATTTATGGTGGAAACAACAAAGATAGTCAAATTGTTTCCTATTTTAAATGGGAATGTTAGTACTTGGGAAAGACATCAACTTGCTATAGCCAGGAGGACTGAAGTCTTTTATCCTGATAAAGAACTGATATAGTCTCAGGCAACAAAGTACCAATATCTGTTTCTCTGGTAATTCCCTGTATATGTCAGATCCTTTCCAAAGTGCACAACTCTGTGTTGCACTTTGTATTGTTGTGCAGGGTGATTCAGCATTAGGATTTAGGTCATGATAAAATATGCCAGTTTTTTGAGGTTTCCAGTTCTGAGAATCATAGAATCTTAGAGTTGGAAAGGACTTGCAAGGATACCTAGTTTAATGCATCTTTGAAAAGGAATAATAATAATAGATCTACTGCTTTAAAGTTTACAAATCATTTCCTTATGGCATAACTGGGAGGAAAATAAAACAAACATTTTTCCTTCTCATTCACAGATGAATATAATGAGATTTAAATAAGTTAAATGTCTTTTACTTGGTCATGCAGCCAGTCCATCAGAGCCAGATTATTAAACTCATATTTCTAAGCCCAGAGCTTTCTCCCCAACACCATAAACTTTGGCAAACTTAATTATATATTTTTAAAGATAAATAAGTTCAGGTCATACTGTAAGTATATAGTAAGTATAAGAATTGGAATCAGGCATAGGTGCCTTGATCTTATCAGTAATTCTGATTACAATAAGTAGACATTCAGACTCATCTGTAACATGCCCAGTAATAGGTTTCTTACTACCTCCAGAGCTGATCCATTGCACTTTTGGACATTTCCAGTCTCTAATATCTTCCTCATATATTTTATGATCCACTGGCTACCTCTGTGTCCCTAAAATAAGACATTCCTTATCCTTACTCTGGGCATTTTTACTTGGCTATGCCACATGGTTGAAAGGCTCTCCTTTCTTATCTCCATTTTCTGGCTTCCTTCATGTCCTAGTTAAAATCTCATCTTATACAAGAAACCTTTCCTGATCCTCCATAATTCTAATTCATTTCCTCTGCTAATCATCTTCAGTTTATTCTGTATTTGCATTCTTTAGATTGTGAATTCATTGAGAACAGGGGCTATTTTTTGGCTTTTTTTTGTATCCCAAGCAAAATGCCTGATATATAATAATAGGCAATTTAAAATGCTTAACACTGACTAGTTATTAGATTTTTAAAATTATATTAACCAAAATTTTATTTTAGCAGTATCTTCTAATTGCTTTTACTTTTCTGTCTCTTGATCTAAATGAAAGTAGTGTAATGATATTTCCCTGTGACCAGTCAAAAAAAGTTTGAAGAAAGTGATTATGTCCCTCTCAAGTTTCTCTTCAGACTCCAGAATTTTTCCTCAAATACTTCTATTACAGAATAGTATCTAGTCTTGCTAAGTTCATTTCCTTCTTGTAGCATGTCTTGAATATATCAGTACTGTCTTTAAAATGTGGTGTTGCAAATAGAGCATAACACTACAGAGATATTCTGGTAAGTTAAAGTACAATCAGAATATTAAGTCTCTCCTTTAGAATACCGTGCTACTGAGAATGCTGCCCTAAATTCAATTAAGCTGCTTTGAAAGCACTATTATACTGATTATTCATAAGTTTATAATAAAATTCTTCCTCACCCCATTTTTACTACTACTACTGCTATTGCTACTACTGCTACTACTACTACTACTGATGGGGTTAAGATTCCTTTCTAACTCCCAGCCCCCATTGGATCTAAGCGAACTTGGGCTGTCCCAGCCCCAGTTCTAATGATCTGCTCAGGTTTCCCCAATCCCCACCCCCAGCACAAACATTTCCTTATCTAAAAACCCATTGAATTCTATTCAAATTCTAACCCTGGCTGAAACCAGCCAGAAGCCAACTTGGGACTTCTCCATGGGCTCCTTTCAAGATTACCAAAAGCCCCCCATCATAAAAAGGGGCAAAACTGGAGTTCACTCTTTGCAGGAGCCCCAAACATGGCATCCTTATGCCGGCTATGGCAAGGGTTCCTGCCCACCTGGTGCCAACCCTCGCCCTGGTGTCTTCTACCTTCCAACCTTACTTCCAAATCCCACAATAAACTTCTTTTATTAATCTAGGTTTTCGGGTCTGTAAATTCCTTTACAGAGAACTCTTGCACCGCTACTAGACCTCAATTAACTCTGTATCCTTGTGCTAAATCCAAAGGGATTGCAGGAGAGCTCTATTTGATTCCTGTACCCCGAACCTGCCACTAGATCTCAATTAACCCTAATTTGATTTAGGTACCCCTTATCTAATTCTCTTCACTACTACCACCACCACCACCACCACTACTGCTACTACTACTACTACTACTACTACTACTACTACAACTGTATGCCACTTATCATAACAATATGGGAAAACAATATAGAATCATGCCTACAAAACTCAAAGAAGCAAAATCAGTTTAAATGTCTGTAGGAAAGAAAATCTGTAGGAAGAGAAATTCATGATTCTGCACATTTCAAAGTACGGCAGGTAATTAAAGATTAAATCAAAACCTAGGGATGAAAATGACCTTAGAGAATAAGAAGATTTTGGACTTACATCTTTGAAGTAAGTGTTAAAGATTAAGCTTGCATTAGAAATCATAAAAACGAAAAGATCTGTGGTAATGGATCATCTGTACTTAATTATGAGCAAATATTGCTTACTATGGGAAGCTAAGGTGGTCATAAATGTCCAACACTCTGGACAAAATCCTTTACAACAATGGCTCTTTTTTTTTTGGTTTTTATGAAGCTTTTTATTTTCAAAACACATGCATAGACAGTTTTCAATAATCACCCTTTGCCAAACCCTGTGTTCCAAAATTTTTTCTCCTTCTCTTCTCCTACCTCCTCCCCTAGATGGCAATATCCAATATATGTTAAACATGTGCAGTTCTTCTATACATATTTCCACATTTTTCAAGCTACACAAGAAAAATCAGATTAATAAGGAAAAAAATGAGAAAGAAAACAAACTGCAAGCAAACAACAACAAAAAAAAGCAAAAATACAATATTGTGAACCACATTCAGTCCCCTCAGTCCTCTTTCTGGGTGCAGATGGCTCTCTTTATAATAAGATCATTGGGACTAGTTTGGACAACCAGGCTGTTGAAAAGAGCCACACCCATCAGAATTGATCATCATATAATCTTGTGGTTGCTGTGTATAATGTCCTTTTGGTTCCACTCATTTCCTTTAGCATCTATTCATGTAAGTCTATCCATGCTTCTCTGAAATCATATTAATAATATTCCATGACATTCATATATCATAATTTATTCAGTCACTCTCTACCTGATAGATATCCACTTCACTTCCTTGCTGCTACAAAACGACCTGCTATAAACATTTTGCACATGTGAATTTTTTTCCCTTTTTTATGATCTCTTTGGGATACAGGCCCAGTAGAGACACTGCTGTGTTAAGTTCTTACTAAGTGCTAAGTCGGTACTTAACAATTCTCTAGTTCACACCTTTGGCCTTTAAGGGGAATTTACCCCTTTGAACTTCTGAGAGGAGTTTACATATGAAAAGGAGTTTACACAACCTTTAAAAGGAGCAAGTTAATTGGCTGAAGTAATTTTCCCATAAGCCCTTGAGTTCTCACAAGCCCCTTCTCTGGGAGGATAAAAGACACAACATTGGGCCCAGAGAAGTGAGTCTACTCTAGGTCAGAATTGGGATGACTCTACAGGAAGAAGAGTCTGGCCAGGAGATTGAGTTGAGACAGCAGATCTCCTTCCAGAGAGCAATTGGCAGTTTCTGGAGACAACAAAACATTACACTGCTGGATCAAAAGGTATGCATAGTTTGATAGGTCTTTGGGCATAAGAATGATAATTACTAATCCAATATCCATGAACTTCAAAAAAGAAAAAAAAAAAAAAGACACCAGTATTTCAGCATATCTAATTTCCTTTGTAATTTTCTGCATTTTTATTTTGTGTATCTAAAAACATTTTGAGATGAAGATCATAAGCTTTATCTCACTGCCTAAGAGGTCTGGGATGTGGGGAAAAAAAAAACAGTAAACAATTTTGCATTAGAATAGACAGATATTCAAAAAATATCCAATGCTCTTATAAAGTCTATAATACATGACGATTTTTTTAAAGTTAAATAGTAAAGGACATGAATAAAAATTCAGGACACAACAATAAAAGATAAAAAAAAAAAGGAAATACTACTTTACAAAGTAGTTGTCAGTTGATTAGAGAATGACTAAACAAGTACTTGTAGTACTTGAATAAAATAGAATATTACTGTGAAGTAAGAAACTAAGAATATGATGAATACAGAGAAACCTGGGAAACATGTAATGTAAATAATGCAATATTCATGTAATGAAAAATGTAATAAGCAGAACCAGTAAATGTACATATATTGTAACTACAGCAATAAAAATGAAAAGAAGACTAGTAATAAAAGTTAAATGGAAAGTCACAAAGCAACAATGATCAATTTTGGCCCTCCCCCAAAAAAAAAAGGATATAAGAAAGGACTTTGCAGAGGTGGGGGACTATGGGTGTAGAATATCATATACTGGTAGACTATTATGTGTTAGTTAATTTTCAATGACCAAATTTGTTTGTTTTTCATGTTTTTTAAAATATTCTTTGTTTTAAGGGGTTGTCCTTTGTGTGGGGGAAAGGAAAGGAGATAATTAGGAAATAAAGGTGTAAAACAAAGGTATTAAATATATCAAAGGTAAAAAATATTGTGGTTAAGTATATAGAATTCTGAGCCTGGAGCCAGGAAGACCTGAGATGAAATCTAATCTTTGAAATTTTCTAGCTAGTCATTTAATCTGTTAGTTTTAATCCACTGGAGAAAGAAATGACAAACTACCTCAGTATCTTTGCTAAGAAAGCTCCATGTATAGTTTTAATGTGCTATGATAGTCCATAGGTCCATGAAAAGTCATATGTGACTGAGCAACTGAACAATAGCAACAATATATTTCAAAGAGTTCCGGGGGATTTACTTTGTAAAGTAAAAATTATGGACAATATATGCTATAGGAGTTCAAAGAAGACTTCCTGCAGGAGATAGACAAAGCTTAGATGGAGTTAGAAAGCAGGTGTGAAAGCATGTAAGCCTCCTGGTGTTTACTTGTATTATGTACAGATGGAGATCATAAACTCTTTGAGGATAAGTAGTATGTTCCAATTTTACTTCACATCTGTCTTATTTATTGTAATGCCAGAGAAACTGAGGCAAGATGGAGATTAGAGAGGTTTTTATATTTTATTTGAATGGGAAAGATTTACTGGGATCAAATGGATCCATGATTTGGTCCCAGGGCTGAATGAGACTATCGTCTCCAAGAATCCAGCAAACAATGTGAGTTCTCAATGACATATATATATATATATATATATATATATATATATATATATATATATATATATATATATATATATATAAATACACACACACACACACACACACACACACACACACACACAACACACATACGTGGCTCAGCTGCAGGGATAGACTGGGGCAAAGGCAGAGCCAGAAACAGACTATCATCAATCCAGTTCTGACAGGTTTAGAAGAGGCATTCTGATAAGTAGGGAAGGGTCCTACTTATGAGGTCATGATGTCTAAGATAGAAGGTCTTTCTCCTTATCTGGATCATCATGATTAGGAGGGAAGGGTGGTTTTGCAGGATTTACCAGAACAATTAGGAACTGAGGCAGAACAATTCAGGGAAATCGAGGCAGGACAATTTAGGGAAATTGAGTCAGAACAATAAAAGACAACTGTGGCAGAATATAATCTTCCTCCAGTTTGTGGGGTTCCAATGCCTACTCTTAACCTCCATATTTAAGGAAGGATATTGGCAAGCTGGAGAACATCTATGTGAAGGTGATTAGAGTTTTGACAGGGACTAGTAGATTTATCATACAGGGATCACTTGAAGGAATTAGGAGTTTTTAAACTAGTGGAGAAATGATTTGAGGGACAGGGATTTGTGATTATTGCCTTCAAAAATTTGATGGGGTTTCTTGTAGAAAAGGTGTTCAAATTTGTTTCATTTAGACCTATCTTGGAATAAATAGTAAAGAATAGATTTTGAATAAGCAGAAAATTTCCTAGCAATTTTACCAAAGTGCAGTTCATTTTATCAAATTTTCCATCAATGAGAATCACAGTTTTGATGTTGAAGGGAAATCATGTAATCCAATTCTCTCACTTTATAAATGAAAAAACTGAGAGAATAAACAGCTCAATCAGGGTCATGAATATAGTAAATGGTAAGAACTAAGCCTTAAATTTAGATCTGACTAAATTGTTCTTTCTACAATTCCTGCATCGTTCTTCTTCAAGGTTCACTGTCCATGAAACTTTTGATTAATAATGGTTTAACTTGTTATTAGCTCAATATTTCCCCTGACCTTCAATTTCTTCATATAGCTTGATTTTGACTCACAATCTAGAAGAAAGAACAGTATGTGAAAAATATTTTTATTATCAGAATATTAAAGCTGTATTGAGATCATTGATAGTACTGCATAATTTCCTAAAGTTTATCTGGTTCAATATCTTCTAATACTTATTCAACCCTGGGCCCATCTCATTATTAATCTGCAATTCCTACCAAAGATATTTTTAATAATAAGCTAACTTCATGAGTTCCAAACAAGCAATATTATAATTTTTGCATAATGCATTTTTAATCCAATTTTTTTCCTTTATGTATTTCTAATTGATTCTCACCTCACTATGAATCATTAAATCATCAATTAGTTCCTATTTTGTACTAAGAACTGGAAATTAAGGAATAATTTATACCCATATTTACTAATTTACATAAAATCTTGATGAGAATGGTCTATTTATGCATTGAAGGTATCCTTGATGAAAGCTGGGAAAAGAAAATGGCAGACTTTTGTAGTTAATAACCGCAAGAACACATGTTCATAGGCACACAACTGACTCAAAGTAGAAAATATAAAATCCTTTATTGGTAGCAACCAATATCTCTTCTCCAAAAATTCATCATACAAGTATGTTCAAATCGATATATGCAAACACAGAACTAAAAATGTTCTTTTTGTTATGAATTTGACAAAAATAAAGAAATATTAAAAGTTTAATTTATTTACATTCTTTACTCCTTTGCAATTTAGCTTCTAATCTCATTACTCAAATTATTCAAATTGTCCCCTTTCTCTGTCTTTCTCTTTTTCAATTCACCAATGAGTTTCTAATTGCTGACTTTGGCAGTCTATCTCAATGCTTCCTGACCAATCTCCTGCTGCTTTTGATACTACTGAACACTTTCTTTCCTCCTAGATGTTGTCTCCTCTCTGGGCTTTTGTGATAGTGCTTTTTCTTCTACCTGTCTAATCTCCTTTTCAATCACTTTTGCTGACTTATTATCCATGTTATGTTTTTTCTAATTTTGCGTTTCCCCTGATTCTGTCCTACGCTCTCTACCCTTTTTCCTCTAGAACTTTCCTCTTTTTTGATAACTTCACTAGCTTTCATAGGTTGACTATACAGATGACTCATAGAGAAAAAAGCATATAATAAATGTATATATATATATATATATATATATATATATATATATATATATATATATATATATATATAATCTATACACATATATGTACATATATATCTGGATATATATAACTATATACACAGTATATAGTTTTGTGTAGAGACATAATCTCAGCCTTCTCCTGAGCTTCATTTTTATATCAAAATTGTCTATGACACATATCAAACCACATGACCCCAAAATATCTTATCATCTTTCCACTCAAACTCCCTTTTCTTTAAAACTTGACTATTTCTTTCAAAGATGCCATTTTTCTTCCAAGCTTCTAAGGTCATTATAATGGCAATATCCTTAAACTCTTCATTCTGTCTTACCCTGTTTTATTCCAACATTTCTGTCTCCATAGAATCTCTTAAATCTGAGTTTTCTCAACTCCTATAAGCTATAACTTTAGTTCAAGTTTTTTTTACCCATTTTATTCTTATCATTTTGTACCTCACATATGATACTTCCCCTCCCTCCCTATTTTTGCATTGGCTGTCCTCCTGGTATGCATTACTTCTTTACCTCTGCCTCATCAGATTTTTCTTTTCCTTCAAGACAGTTTAAGTACTACTTTCTAGATTAAGTTCTTAACTGTTTATGTTCTCTTTCCCTATCTTGTTTTAAGCAATTTTTTTTTGTATTTATTATATTTATATTATTTGATATTATTTACATTTATACTTGTTATCTTTTCCATTAGAATATATAACATACTTGAGAATAAGGATTAGTTTCATTATTTATACTTATATCCCTAGTGTCCAGTATAATGCCTGGCACATAGTACGTGCCTCATCATTGTTTGCTGATTGATTGATTGGCTGCGGTTATCCTCATTTTTTAGATGAATAAAATGAGGCTCAAGTATAAATTGACATGTCAAGCATTAAACAATTAGTTAGCAGTAGAGTTAGCCTTTCATCTCTTATCTCTGACTCCAAATCTAGTGTTTTCAAAATCTATTATATTGAATTCCAATTCCTCTACAATAAATTTTTTTGGTAACTCCACCTTGTGCAGTGACCTACTCTCCCTTTGAATTCTGGTAGCAGTTATTTTTAATATCAGATTTGAACTTGAACTATCTTATGTCTTCTATAAAAGTCCTGTTCCTATTTATTGTCATAGATTAAAGATACTGCTATGTTTTTCATGGCTAAACCAAAAATATTATAAGATATACTATACTGGAAAGACTTCAGGTTTTCTCTTGACTTAAAAAAAAAAAAAAAAAAAAAAAAAAAAAAAAAAAACTCTTCTTATGAGAACCATCCAATCTAAGCACGGAAGAGTTCAGCACAAATAAACTATGACTAGATGACAAATTCATTGGCCATGGTAACCAACCCAGAAACACTAAAAATATAATGTGGCTTCAGTCTTAAATTTTCCTTCTGAAAAGGACCTCTGAAACCATTTAGTCCAATCCCTTCATTTTACAGATGAATAAATTCAAATTTAGAAATATTAAGTGAATTGCCCAAGGTCAAATAAGTAGTAATCATTATTAAGGGAATTTGAACCCAGATCCGGTGATTTAGAAGCTAATGTTCTATCTGGCTATTTCATGCTGATAAGAGTGGTTGGAAAGGAGAAAAAAAAAAGATTCTAAGAATTATACAAACTTTAGACCATCTATGAATATTAATTTAACTGTTAGCATTATAAATGTAATGCATTGGATATGGGCCTGGAAGAAATTACCAAGAGCAATAATGACATTCTCACTGTAAATGAAACCAGAAGAGAAAAGGAAATTACAGCTAATTGGACAGATGGCTCACAGGTTTTCCTTAGAGAAGCAAATGAAGGAGTTAACAGAGTTAATATCACTATATGAAGCATCATTTGAGGAATTCTTTAATCAGTCAGCAAGAAAATTAAGTTCTTACTATGCACCAAATACAGTGGTCCATTCTAAGTATACAAATACAAAACTAAGGACTCTTGTCCTCCAGGAACTTACATTATTACATTACATTGTATACTCCATTTATGAGAAAAAGAATACCTAATGGCTTATCAATCAATCAATAAACACTAATTAAATTATTTTTATCTTCTAAGCTCTGTGCTAATAAATGGGGATACAAAAAGAAAATTGAAACAGTCCCTGCTCTTAAAGAATTTATATGCTAATGTGAGAGATGAATAGAACATCAATGGTCATATGTGTATGTGTGTACATGTGTGCATATATTTATATGTGTTTTCATATAGATATGGATATTAGATAAAAGGAAATGAGGTGAGAAGGGCACAAATAATTAGGGATGTGGAACAAAAGCAGAAGACAATTCTTGAATTGAGTCTTGAAGGATATGTAGAATTCCATGAGATGGAGATGACAAGGGAGGGAACTTCATATAGGAATGCAATCCATTGCAAAGGTACAACTAACAGAGATAAGAGTATATTATGTGATGAACAGAAAGACAAAGCAAACAAAAATATTCCCATCAATTTGACTGAACTAAGAGAAGTAATGTGTAATAAGATTAGGAAGGTAAGAAGGGGCCAGGTTGTCAAAAACTTTAAAGGCCAAATAGAGAAGTTTCTTCTAGGTAAAAGGAAGCTACAGAAGCTCACAGAGCAAGGTGTTATGCTATGGTAAGTAAGAGCTGTGTTTTAAGTCAAAATACAATGAGCTAAGTGGTGCTGTGGATAGAAGGGTAAGCCTGAAGTCAAGAAGACTCATCTTCTTGAGTTCAAATCTGTCTTTAGACACATTAGCTGTGTAATCTCGGGAAAGTCATTTTATTGTATTTGCTTCTGTTTCCTCGTCTGTAAATTAATTGGAGAAGAATATGGCAAACTACCCTAATTTCTTTGCCAAGAAAATCCCAAATTTGCTCACAAACAGTTGGCAATGACTAAAAATGACTGAAAAATAACAACAATAAGTGTTTTAGAGAAATCCTTTTGACAGGTATGTGAATGATGGATTGGGATGGGGAAAGATTTGATGTAGGATGTTTAATTAGGAGACAGTTGTAATAGTTCAAGTTAGAGGAGCTGAGGACTTGAATTAGGATAGTAATTATAAGCAAAGAGAAAGGATTTTATGGGAGAAATGTTGTGGAGATAGATTTAACAAGATTTGTTAATTGATTAGCTATATAGAGTTAATAGGAGTGAGAAATTGAGGCTGACATTGAGGCTAGGTGTCTAGCCCATGAGCACATCCACTTCTCATATGTGTGTGTGTGTGCGCATTTGTGTGTGTATGTGAATATATCTATAAATATATATATATATATATATATATATATATATATATATATATATGTATGTATACACACACACACACACACACACACACACACACATATATATTCTACTGAGAGAAGGGATATTGAACTAGAATTATATCTATTGTCCCTCACTGGATTAGGAAAAATATTTTTTTCTTAGGTTCAGACCAATTTCTTGATTGTGATCCCTAAGGAGATAGAGGTACCCCAATTTATATCTGAAATGACTGATGACTTCCCATCAAATGCTAGTTCCACAAAAGATCATCACACATAGTAAATAGTAAATAAATCCACTTATCTAAGAAGATACTAAACAGAAATCAGAGCACTTATGTAAATTAGAATGTGCCAGAAAATACACATAATGAATAAGCTCTAATACAGTAAGGCGGATATATATCTCAGCTCAGCCAGAAAAAGGAGACCTTTTTTTCCAAGGGGAATCTTTCCTTGGTCTTTAGGAAGGCTAGCTTTTCTACAGGTCATCTTGCGCAGTATATACTCTTTAAAAGCAGAAAGGGAGAAAAAGGCCTCTTCTCTCTGAGACTTTTGTACCAATTTTGGCCTTCACATAGGCACTTGATGACATATTATCATTTTCCCCACCAATGAAAAGAGCCTTACACAAATGTTCCAAACTCAAAGTTAGGTTTATATCAGGAATGACTCAATGGTAGAGGGAAGGAGAAAGACAGATATTTAAGTGATGTAAGTAGTTTGAGAAGTTAATTTTCTACAGATATTGTCATAATAGGATGAAGGGAGGGGTGAAATATCTTGTTAAGATATTTACAACCAATCACTGTGTGAGTCAAGGAACTGGCTAAATAAGAGTTTTGGAAAAGGGGTCCAGGCCTAAACTGGCCCAATCCGGCTAGAGTCCATGACAGAGCATAAGCCTTTTGACACATGGAATGGGAGAATAAAGAGGATTGTAAATCTGATGAATTGTAAATACCACCAATCTGAACCTTGAAGGGAGGTTTAAGGAACCAAATTTAATGGAATAAAGCCTGCTCCCACTTTTGTATTTGTTGTCTAGCCAATGAGCACATCCACTTCTCATGAAAATTACTGAAAGAGCATCAATTGTAATACCACTCTTGGGCTAGCTTGCAACTAGGGAAACAATGGGCAGAGGCCACTTGTCCTGGGCTTACTCCCCAACTTTATTGCCTTTCATGATATCTTTTGACAACAGACATAAAAGTAAAAGGTCAATTAAAAAGTTATTTTAAAATCTACTAGAACAAACTTTCATGAGGCTAAATAATACGTATGAAATGGTAAATAGATATATGTTGAGCAATTACTTTTTAATTTTTTCTCTCCTTGCTTTTCATTTGTTTCTCTAGCGCTTAGCATAATCTGTTAGCCAATAACTCTTAAATCTTTCTCTTTTTAAATTTTTTTTCTTTTTTTTTTCATAAATCTTTCTTAATAAGAGAATTTTGTGTTGCATTGTGGGTCGATATGACACCTAGATTTTAGAAGGCTATGTATGAACTTTTGAAGCACAGTCATATTCAGGAAGTGAAAATAGAAAAACTAAAGAAATGAACTTCATGATGAAATTGTGAGATCGGTAATTTTATTATTCCCATTTCTCAATTCAGGAAACTGAGGTAAACAGATTAAGTGACTTGAGTAGGATCATACTGTCTGATTTAATTAATGTTCAATCTATTCATCTCTCTCCCTTCCCTGACTTCCATCCCTCATTGAGGTAACATTTGAATTTAGGTCTTCCTTACTTTAGGCCTAGTATTATCCCGACTGCTGTTTCAACAATACTGAGTCCTGGAATAGTGCCAACATCCAAAATGATTCACCAGCTTCAGCAATGTATTGGTTTTCTATTTATTTAATATTTAATATTCCCAGGTCTTCTAAAACTATGACTAAAGTTTAGGTGAGATGGAAAGGTTCATTTTTCTTACCTCCCTTTAGGATTCTGAAAACTGTTATATATAGGAACTAGAGTGCAAAAAACTAAACACACACATACACACACACACACACACACACACACACACACACACATACACATATACACCTTCTTCATTTGGATTGGGAAAAATCTTATCCCAGTTTCAGAAGTGGAAATAAGAGAAATCTTCTCAATAGTTTAAAGGAATAAAACAAAAATGGCAAAATTGCAATAAATTGAATAAATAGAAAACAATCAGTACCCTAAAAAGTCTCCTTTATGTACTAAACAAATTTTTTTTTTCAATTGCCAAGGGAAATGGCCTTGAGGTATGCTCTTTGAAGCAGAACAATAGAGCTTTTGCTCAAAAGAGTTTACAAGTTTTGTTTAGAATTCTACATGTGAAAGCTGACCTAGATGGAGGAGACCTTAACAAGAATTCAAATATTAGGAAGAAAAGCACTGAATTTATTAATACAGTTATGAATAGATGTGTATGGCTGTCTATAATCCATTGCAAGCAATTTCCTTTTATTTTCGTTCACTGAAGAAGGTTGACACATAAAGTTATAAATATGTGTGTGAGGAGGAGGGGGGATAAGCACCATAGGGAATGCACTGAACTACCCAGGATGCTCTCTTTTTCCACCCCAAGCCTCCAAACCCCCACTCCACACTCATGAGTGGACCTAGATGAGAGTGGGTTTAAGAGGAATTTGGGGCTAACAGTACATGCAGCCTTTAAAAATAATTCTGCTTTACTTTGCAGAAACTAATTAATTAATCAATTAATTGTTGTTGGTTGCTTTAAGGTTTACAAAGAAATTTATAAATATTATCTCATTTTTATAGTCATGAAAATTTTAAGAGACTATTATTATCATTACCTTTTTACAGGGAGAGCTTGCCCTGGGTTACATCTCTTCTAAGTGTATGATTTTAGATTTAAATTCATTTCTTCCTTATTATAGGTTCAATATGCTTTTCATTCTTCTACTTAGCTGTATTTTCTTCCTTTGCCTGTCATTATTCTTTTACTGCATTTCTATTTTTTTCTTTTTTTTGCTAAACATGGAGAGAGTTGTTTTTTTTTTTTTGATAACAGTAAGAAATTTGTCTCAGTAAGTTCACTTCTTTCATATCTAAGTAGATGTTTCATAAGTGTATACATACAAACCAGTTTGCTTTTTAAAATACCCAATACATAGACAAATATCCCAAATTGCATATTGTACATAACAGAAATTGAAAATAAAGGACAAAGAACAAAAATTATTCAGAGGCCCTTTAAATGACTTCAGGATGGCCCAATACAATCAATTAAAACTTAAATAGAATTTACTATACAGAATATCCTAATACCAAATAAAAGAATCCAAGAGGTTCTTAAAAATATTAAACTTTTAGAAATAATCCTATCAAAGAATGGATCGCATTTATGATCATATTCCTTAACCAAGGAAACCATTATGTATCAAAAGAAACCAATATTCAGTCAATCAACTTAAAATTGGGACTATCTCTTGAAATCATTTGCCAAAGCCAAGCTGGAACATACTTAGTAGGGGGTGAGGGAGTGGGGGGAAGGAAGGAGAAAATTCCAGATGGCCACCCTTCCATATCCTCTTTCCCTCTTGCTACATACTTTAACCAATTTCCAATCTTCAATGGGGGTAGGGGGGAGGAAAGAAGGTGAATTTAAAGTAGCAGAAAACAGTGGGGGGAGGGGGGTGAGTCTAATCTTCACTTTTGAAGATAAAAGATTGCATTTCTCCCTACCCCACCCAACCTTTTTTTTCACATGCAAATTTTCCTTCTAGTCTCTCCTAAATCATCTTCAAAACTATTAAGATTCACAATATACTGGATAGCTAAATGGTTTCATAAAACCCACCTTCCAGCAGAGCTGGATTTAAAGCATAACTTATAATGTTAACAAATTACCCAAAATAATTACCAAAGTTTCAGACCCTTTCAGGCAAGTTAACAGAATTTCTCTTTAACAAGCTATTATTCTTAAGATCTTATACTCAAAGGCAATAGTAAAATTATTTCCCACAAATTTAAAAATTGCCCAAAAGAATAATCAGGACGAATCTAGCATGCAAAGGCAATAGTAAAATTATTACCCACAATTTCAGAATCATCCTAAAATTCTTAATCAAATGTTTTCTACTGTCTGACTTTCAAAGCAATTAGCATAAACTCCTTTGTCCTCCAGAGGCCCTATCTGCCTAGCCCAGCCTAGGCCAGGTTTGAATGTGAATCAGGTAAGGTTTTATTGCTCTTTCCCTAGTAATCCTACTAGCCAGCTTTGAAAATGGCTTCTGCCAGTCTTAACAAGTTAAAAAGTTTAAAATCACAAGCAAATTTTTATACTAAGTGCAGTAGCAACATTGAAATAACCAATTCCCAAATTTCTTAATCATTGTTCTTAAAACTTAACAGAGCTCTCAATAAAACAGACAAATCACACAGAACACAGAAAACAGACATAGACTACACAATTAAACATTAAACAAAACATTTAACACATGTAACCAGATAGTGCCCAAAAAGGCTCTCAGAATCTGATCAGACCAGATGTGTCTTAAAAGAACCCAAACCAGAGGGGATCATCCAGCGTCCTGGAATGATACCCTTGTCAGAACTTAATGCCTGTCAGCATTTTATTATTCTGAGAATCCAGATGCTAGCACAGAGAGACAGAACAGGTAAACAGATCAGATTATGTCCTAAGACATCCCTACTGACTCTCCAGTGGCCAAATAAGAAGGTGTCCACAGTTGGGCATGGCTGCAGCTGAAAACTGCTCTTTCCCTGGAGACTCTGGGAAAAGATGCAGAAGGCCAGCTTCTCCAGGCCAAGAACCCAGGTCTCCAGCCACCCTGAGGCCCAAGGCAGAGACCTGAAGGTCTCTAATCTCTAATCCTGCCCTTATTTTCTAATATCTCAGTGGGAAGCCTCCAAAATGTAATGCCAGAGAAATTGAAGCAAGATAGAGATTAGAGAGTTTTTAAATATTTTATTTGAAAGGAAGAGATTTACTTTGACAAAATAGATTCATGGTTTGGTCCCAGAGCTGAATGAGACTATTGTCTCCAAAAGTCCAGCCAACAATGTGAGTTCTCAACTCACACAGACACACAGACACACACACACATACACACACACATATATATATATATATATATATGTTTACCAGGGGGTAGACTGAGGCAGGGAAGGAGTCAGAGCACTGAGAGCAGGAGCAGGAAGGGACTATCAATCTGGTTCTGACAGGATCGGGGTGGGCAGGGTTTAAAGTCCAGGCTAGCTCCCTGGAGTTCTCAGAATCAGCCAGAGTCACTATAAGCAGAAGTCCTTGATCTTTAGGGGGAAAAGTGAAGGAGATGGACAAAACTGCCAGGAATTTTGCCAAGGATCCCTCCTTGATTCCAGAGCCCAGAATCTCCACACTTTTCTCCTCCTCCTTCTGAGGCCAAGTGAAGTTCTCTCAATTGCCTCACTCTACCCCCTAATCCTTCCCTACAATTCTCTTAACCCTGAGCATTGAGCTCAGAGAACTGAGACAAGAAAAAATTCCAAACATATGCTAATAGAGTTATTGTCCAATAGGTAATTAGCCCTTAAGTGCTCCATTGTCTGATTCAAGCACACCTTTTAAGAGTTTCAGCCCTTTACAGGGTGGCATGGGGGATATCTAGTAAATTGGGATTACAGAATGGGCAGAGGTACCCAGCATTCTAATGATGCCTAAGATAGAAGGTCTGTCTCCTTATTAGGAAGTGAGGCAGAACAATTCAGGGAAACCAAGGGAGGATAATTAGGGAAACTGAGGCAGGATAATAAAAGAGAACTGTGGCACAACAATTCTCCAGCCAATCCAGTGTCAGTTACCAATTGTATTTTGTCCAGTTTAGAAAATTATTAAGTTTTGAGTTTAAATATATAGTAAGTAATCCTCCTTTCTCTCACCCACCTCACATTTGAGATATGTGATGCATCTTACTTGTACCAATACATGGAACAATGATTTCTTCAATATTTCAAATATCTGTGATTACTTCCATGTTGGTTCCCCTCCATCAACATTAGCAAATGGTCTTCATAAATTGGTGTGGTAGTGTTTAATCTTTATCAGTCATGTCTGACTCTTTATGACACTGTTTGGAGTTTTCTTGGGAAGTATATTAGAATGGTTTGCCATTTCCTTCTCCAGCTCATTTTACAATGAGGAAACTAAGACAAAAAGGTTAAGTAACCTGCCCAGGGTCACACAAGTAGTAAATGTTTGAGGTCACATTTGACCTTACATCCAAGAGCCTACCCACAGCACCATCTAGCTGCCCCTTCATGAGTTACTGCAACTAAAAAAAAAACAACAAAACAAAACAACAAAACAACAAAAAAATTACATCACCCAATGATGAATCCTTTGATGACATAAGTAGTCTGGTCCTTGGATAGGTGCATTGGAATTCAAAACCTGGACCCTTTCCAGCTTGGTAGGATTCTCCAGAGACTGGTGGTAGATTGTTAGGGGCCAGCAATATTTTCATACCATGTCAAGTGTTATCTTCTCATCAGACAAAAAGACATCAGAGAATAAAAACAATGAAGGATGGATAATTAAGATGCTTCAATACTTCCAGGTTACATTATCTCATATTTGTATATTTTTTACTTTCTTCATAGTTTCAGATCAGTACTCTTCTATAATCTATTATATAGTTTTGATTGATAAGACTGCAAAAATTATTACCTTATGGTCATTAAAGTGCTGTTGCAAAGTATTCTCTGGACTTAGCTAGGTTGATCCTTTGACAATAGACTAGTAGTATATTACTGGGTGAATACTTGAAGTCGCTTCACCTTTGCAGTATCTGCTGTAGCTTGTGCTTTGAGAACAAGACTTTTGAAACTCAAAGTGACTTCTACATCAATGAGGCCTCAATATAGGACATGACATTAATTCCAGCCTTAGATCTATGATCCTGTGACTTTAATTAATAAAATCAATATTTTGAGAGTCAGTATGGAACAGTAAGAAGCTAGTTGATTATGACATCAGCAAGACCTTGATTAAAGTTATATTTCTAACAAATACTGGCTATGCGACCTCCAGAAAACTATCTAAGTTGTTCATCTGTACAGGTAGAGGAAATTTCCATACTTAAAGTTCCAAAGACTGATGAATTCATAGGTCTGGATCAAAATGCATATGTTGTATTTACATGTGACAGTAATTATCATATTAGTACAAGATATATACTATGTTTATGTTAAAATATGTTCTTATATTTCTTTTTAAATAAGCAAAAATCATAGCATAGGAAGCTAAATTAATTTCTAAGCTCCCATCCATATCCACCCCTCCCTAACTACCACCATCACCAAAAATAATCCAGGCTTGTTTCTAATTTGACCTCAAGCTGCATCTTTGGAACTAAAATACTGAACAAAAAGCATTATGAAGTGCTACCATTCAATTATTTGATCATATTTTTCTACACCATCAAAAGCATCCTGGGGAGTGGAGTCTGACCACAACATTTTAATTTCTCAAGCAGAATTCACATTTGTTTCTTGATGCACAGTAAGCCGACTCTCATAATCATGAATAAAGAGCTTGGATAAATGCCTGAGAAATGCCGAGCACCTGATCTCTACAAACTCTGATACTTTAAAAATGAAAATAAAAGTGAGTGTCTGCATTTTGAACACATTTGACTATGTGTGTATCTGTATCGGTGTGTGTGCCTGCGTGTGTTTTTAAGGGGTTAGAAAATTGGCAGATTGCCCTGAGCCTTTTAGCATGTTTCAATGAGTAAAATAGAAGAGAAGAGAGTGGGGTGAGGAGGTAGGAAGATGTGCACACAGAGATTCTGAATGTTTCCAAAATGAAAATGGTCATCTAGGATATTTGAAAAGAAATTAGTAAAAAAAAAAAAAAAATACATAAATCTATTTATTGTTTTCTTCAACCTCATTGAGGAAGCTTGCTCAGCATCTGGTTTGAGAGTAAGATATGTTTAAAGAAGCCCTACTAGGAAGAGGTATGCTTGTGTATTCACTATGGTTTAAGAAGATTGTCTATTCATCGGATAGTGCTCTATTGATATCTTGATCCCAGATGCTGCAGATCCTAAAAGTATGTCGATGATAAAATGTAAAAACGTATTTTAGACTCTTATGCACAACAACTTGATGTCATACCCATTGACATCATAGTAGATGAAACAATGTGATGCAGTGAAAATAAAATCTGCTGTCAGAGGGACTGTTAGAATCTTAATACTATTCTGAGATTCCATTCCTTATAAGGAAAACAAGAAATTGCTCAAGATGGCCTCAAAAATCTCTTCCAGCTATAAGTCTTACAATCCCAGAATACAGGTTGAAAGGACAGGCACTCAGGTGGAAGCAATGACCAGGGAATGAGGCTGGGGTCCCTAGTTGCAGGTGCACAAAACCCAGCTCACAGAATCTAGGAGATCTGTGGGAAAACCAGTTTAAAGAGTACAGCCAACACCTTTCAAACCTTTTAAAATTTAACTTTTCTTTCTGATTTCATTTTGTATGAATTCATCCTGCCCAGTGTTTCACTTTGAGTTAGGGCCCGTGTGAAACTCTTTGCTTTTTCTTGGTTAGAAGTTAACATCACAAGATGTTGTAGTTCCTGGCACTGTAAATGGGCCTCCCATAAAGAAAATGGGCCCCAGTTTTCAGTACGAATTTTGACAACACCCTCCCCATCATGCCATACTCTGCCCCAAAGCTCCCTCAGAAATGGCTAACTTTATATTCTTTCAAGTTTCATAAGTGAATATTTCATATGCAATATTGGTCTAAAAGTACCACAGTTTTTAACCCCTTCCAATAAGTAAAGCTTGATGGAAAAAAAAAAAAAAAATTGTGGCCTGAGAGATGCAAGATTAGCTAGGGCAATATTACCACGAGGTTCCTTAGAAGTCCTGTTATCTCAGGCCTTGGTTCACTCACTGGGACATTAATAAACAATTTACACTCATTTTTGATATGATTGATATTCAGATAGCAAGCAAAAAAAAAAAAGCTTCAAGTATAAGTCTAACTGTGGAGTATGTGTCTTTTATTTAAATGACCTATATAAACAAATGCTGAGATGTTCATTACTAGAGGTTTGTGGCCAATAGGCAATGATTTTAATCTCTCTCTCTCTCTCTTTTTTTTTTTTTTCCTGAGGTTGGGGTTAAGTGACTTGCCCAGGGTCACACAGCTAGGAAGTGTTAAGTGTCTGAGATGAGATTTGAACTCAGGTCCTCCTGAACTCAGGGCTGGTGCTCTATCCACTGCGCCACCTAGCTGCCCCTAGGCAATAATTTTTATTTAAAGGCATAGCATCTCATTAAAATTGTTTCCTAAAGGAATGTAGGTATTGGTGGCAGTGAGATATATAGGTTATGATCTTTTGAAAAACTGAAATAATAATTTTCTCTAATTGATAATTACTTCTTAGATTCTTGCCACCCTCCACCCAATAACTCCCTGATATTTTCTACTTTTCTTTTAGAATATTGTTTTAAATATTAATATCTTTATTATTCATATTACCATTATCCAATAAAATAAGACTCAACAAACATTCTTTAAATGTTCTATTATGTGCAAAATAGATTAATGTTCTGGGCACTAGAATAGATAGAAAGCTCCCATTTTCTTTGTGGGAATTGGTCTCTGCCATACTCAGAGAGCATGATTTGCTATGTTAGTTTGCTATACTATTCTATGATATGATACAAAGTAACACACATTAATCACATTACTTAAGTGCCTTCTGTGCACATAGAAATGAATACTGACAAAGTTTAGGTGACATTGTCATTATCCTCAAAGAGTATATCTTCTAGTTGAAGAAAACATTAGTGTCTTCCTGGGAAGGAAAAGAGCCTTTGTAAATCCCTGAATATTTACTTGATTATGCTTCAGATGAATTCTCCAGCTACTCATAGCTCCATAACAATTGTCTCATCCCTGATTTTCCTCCTCTTTCCCCACTTGCAATTTTTCAGTTATACATATTCAGCTGTCTGACAACCTGGGGCAATTCCACTTGGAGACCAGACTCCAAGGGACAATGATAACCCATCTGAAATCACTTCTCAATGGTTAGCATCCTTCTACCCCATTATATCCTCCCAAAGCTAACAATTCTGAATACCCACATGACAACTCTATATTCTTTCCCCCACTGACTACTCCCTTATTCTCAACCTCCACAACTCATCTTTCCTCTAGCCACCCTCTTTGCCATGGCAAGTCCCACTCTCAAGCTACTTACCATTTCTGTTTGTTCCACCCTTGCTTTCATTTTAAATTTTTCTCTTTCTCACTCCTCTATGTTTTTGTATTCACTGAGATCTGACTTGTTCCTGATTATACAGCTTCTCTGGTTTCATTTACACTAATAATGGTGTTCTGCATTTCCATTTCCAGGCTCTCTCACTACCACCATCTCTTAGTAATCTTTTCTCCTTGGAGATTCATTTAATCCACATTTATTGCCCAATAAGGATTCTGATGGCTACTAGTCTCCAGGATACTTTCTTTCCTTCCTGGACAGGTTCAAACCTTGGTTCACAGTTCTCTCCTCCCTAATTTTCATATTAAGTGACTTCAACAGACATATCTACACTTTCAGAAACACCCTAAACCTCTAATTCCTCAATTTACTAATTTTCTATGACCTCCTTTTTCTTCTCATCATAGCTACACAGACATGGTAATATCCTTTATCTGCTGTCACCCACAATTGCTCTACTTCTAACTTTCTGAATTGTAAAATCCCTTTATCTAATCATAATCTGTTGCCATTCTACCTCTCCCCCTACATTGCTACTTCAAATCCTTTTCTCCAAACCATGATCTTCAATGTCTTCACTCTCCTTCACTTTCCCAGATCATCACATCTGTTTTTTCTATACGTTTTTCCTCTTTCCTTTCTTGACCCCTTGGTGTTCTTCCAAAGATCTTCCCTTGCTAGCCCTTAGCCTTGGATCACTTCTGCTCAGTTTCTTACTACTCACATATTATTGCAGAAAATCATGAAGCTATGGTGATTGGATCTTAAACAAATTTTTGTTACATAATCTTATCTGGACCCTCAGTAAGACAAGGCAACTCATTTATACCTCCTAATTAACTCACTGAACCAATTACCTGCAGTATTTTATTTCCCAAATCTTTTCATTTCTCCTCAAATCTCTGACAAGTCTCTCCTGTCTGACCCTTTCAACAGAATTATTGTCTCATATTTAAATTGAAAAATAATGAAACCATTCACTGTGAGCTTCGTTTTCTTACCTTTTACTCATCTCACTTCAGTACTTCCAGTACTACCTTCTTCTTCACATGGAGACTCACAACTCACATGGAGAGCTTTGTCCTTCTCTAAAAAAACAAACTCCTCTATATGCATATGATCCCATTTCATTCCATTTAATCTAGAAGAATGTTCCTTTTATCATGCCCACTCTCTCATTTATATTCAATTTTCCCCTCTGGTTTTTCAACTGGTTGTTTTCTTAATGCCTACAAAAAAAATCCTATGTCTTCCTTAAATTCAAAACTTTCTTCCTTGATCCATCTACCACAGCCAACTGATATCATTCGATTTGTCTTTTCCCTTTTATAGCTAAACTGTTAGAGATGACTGTATAATAGTTGCTTCCATTTCCTTTCCTTTTTTTTTTTTTTTTTTTTTTTTTTTCCCATTCACTAAGTTTTTGCAGTCTGGCTTCTAACCTCATTGAACTGAAACTGTTATCTCCAAAGTGACCAGCGATCTCTTATTTGTCTAATTAATGGCTCTTTCTCACTATTTATAGCTATTGGCTTTTCTACAGTCATTGACACTTTTGATCACCCCATTCTCCTTGATACTTTCTTGTTTTTTTGTGACATTCCTCTCTCTGATTCTCCTACTTATCAACTTATCCTCAGTGAGTCTGATAATACACTTTTTCTTTCTGAATCTCAGTTTTTTCATTTTTAAAATGAAGGATTTAGACTAGGTGCTCCTCAAGTTTCTTTCTACCTTAAGTCCTATACTCCCAATATTTGGCAACATGTTATTTGATGTTATTAGCTATTAAAATTTGAACCTTCCTCCTCTTCTATCAGAAGCATTTATACTATCAAAAAAAAGTACTTAAAAATACATCCAAATTTAGAAGGAAGCCAGAAAGCTGAGAAACAATATTTGCAGCAAGAGTCTGATAAAAGTCTCATCTCAAATATATTGAAAATTAATTCAAATTTATAAGAATGCAAAGCATTTCCCAATTGATAAATGGTTAAAAGATATGAACAGTCAGTTTTCAGGTTAAAAAAATCAAAATTGTCTATAATCTTATGAAAAGTTTATTGACTAAAAAAAGTCAATGAAAACAACTCTAACATTGTTTTCTCTGACAAACTCACATCTATCAGATATCAATTATTATGAGAGCAAATGAGAAAAAAAGAATTGGAGAGGATATAGGAAAATTAGAACTCTAATGTACTATTGGTGGGCTTATGAACTGATTCAACCATTATAAAGAACAATTTGAAACTATGCCCAAGGAGCTACAAAACTGCATGCTCCCCCCCTTTTTTTATTAATAGCTTTTTATTGACAGAAGATATGCATGGGTAATTTTTCAACATTAACCCTTGCAATCACTTCTGTTCCAACTTTTACCTTCCTTCCCTCCACCCACTCCCCTAAATGGCAGGCAGTCTCCTACATGCTAAACATGTTAAAATATATCTTAAATACAATATATGTGTACATATTTATACAGTTCTCTTGTTGCATAAGAAAAATCAGATTTAGAAAGGTAAAAATAATCTGGGGAAAAAAAACAAAATTGTGCATGTCTTTTGATCTAGCAGTACCTAAACAAATTTTTAAAAAAGGAAAAAGGATTTATTTATAAAAATATATTTATAGCAGCTCTTTTTATGATAATAAAGAATTGGAAATTAGGAGGCTTTTAGGGAATGACTAAACAAATTGTGATATATAATTGTAATGAAATAATACTATGGCTATAAGAAATGATAGCAGGCTTAGTTCAGAAAATCTGGAAAGACTTATATGAACAGATGTAAAGTGAAATGAGCAGAACCAGGGACCCATTGTACACAGTATCAGCAATACCGGTGATAATCAACTATGAATGACTTAATTATGTGATCTAAGATAATTCCAAAGGATTCATAATGAAAAATTCTGTCCCTTTCTAGAAAATGAATTAATAAGAGTCTAAATGCAGATCAAAGAATACTGTTTTCCATTTTCTACATTTATCTTCATGCTTATTTTTTTCTTTTGGGTCTGTATCTTCTTTCACAACATGATTAATATGGTGCATGATTGAACATGTATAACCCATAATCAAATTGCTTATCATGTCAAGGAGAAAAAAAGGAGAAAATGTGACTCAAAAAAAAAAAAAAAAAAGAATGTTAAATATTGTCTTTACATGTAATTGGGAAATATATATTCATATACAAATATACACATACATGCAATCTATATTATATATATATATACATACATACATAAAATAATACCACATATATAATTTTTATACACACACACATACTTAAAGTACTTAAAATTGAATTGAACTGGGTATAGATATGGGACTTCCCAACATACATTCTCAAAAAATAGTGAATACAAGAATACAAAATGATTGGCTAATTTCTGATTTCCTTTCCAATTTTATGTCTATTATCCTATATTCCCATGTTACATATGAAAGGTTGCCAATCCCTAACTGGGAAGACTTCTATCTGAAGCAGAAACAGCATAGAACAGCTGGGGCTTTGCCCCAGGCCACCAATTGACAGAGAAAGCACTTCCTCATCATCATTCACCCCACCCCCATCAAGTTGACTGCCAACTGGCTGACTTCAGTCCCCTGGGCTACTTGTTCTATTGGATATTATATTAGGTCATCATCTCCATCTCATAGGGTATATCTCCTCATGGGTGAAGACTGCCCCAGGCATGTTGCCTGGTCTAGGAAACTATGCCACAAGGGATACTCAAGATCCACACAAAATCAAAGGAGGAAATCAACAGCAAACATGATAAATTATACCCTCTATCTCTCTAGGCACTGCCCTTTTCACAAAGTAAACTTCTCTAGCTCTTAACCTCCTCTATCTTCTTTTTCTCTATACTGTCTGGAAATCTCCTTTACTGTTGATAAACTTCCACATTCACCTCTTTTACTTTGCAGGAGAAGAGATATGGACTCCACAGATGTGGAATATTGTATATACTGCCAGATTTAAAAAAAAAAAAAAAATTTTTTTGCTAGTCCATTTTGCTCAATTGTTTTTCTCTTCTTATTTTGGTTTTTTATTTATTTAATTTTTAAAATCTTGATCAAAAGTTATCTCTTTTAGAATGGTCAATTAAAGGGATGCAATCAGAAATTTGTGTGATATAAATACAAGATTGTATCAAGAAAATTCCATCATTTTAATTAAAAGAACATATTACAATATTTCAGATAAGAAGTAATGAGAAACTGATTGATAGTTTAACCACCTAGATCTATGTTACTATTATTTATGAACCTCCAAGTCTCTAACCCTCCTCCTACTTAGGTTTAGTAGCAGATTTACAGTTGTGTTCTCCATTCCAAACCTATCACTTTGAAAGCTCTGGATCCCCAATTCTTCCCTGGCCATTGTGGTAGTCTACCTTAACCACATGTAGCAGTGACCATATCTTAGAAACTCCTAAACCAAATGAATAAGTTCCAGTGCCATCATTCCTGTTTATTGTTTTAATTTTCATTCAAAGGAATTTTGAGATGACTTTTTTTTTTTTTAATAAAGGAAAAAATCCTAAGGAAACATGAAAAATGTCATTTTATTCTCTAACTTAGTCTCTTTCTAGTTGCTACAATGAAATAAAGCACTGAGTTACACCCAGATAATGATCTATTTAGCACAACATACAATTGCAGAAGCAAATTGAGTCCAAGGCTCTAGGTCAGAACAAAGACCCTGAACATTGGTTTCTATAATTATTACATAATTAAAGATAGTGGAAAAAACAAAAACAACACACACACACACACACACACACACACACACACACACACAGGATGTAAGCATTGAGATACCTGAGATTGGGAAACATTGAGCTCAGGGTTAGAGATGGGGATTATGTGAATTTCTTAAGCCAATTGGCAATTGAAAGAGAAAATAGTCTTGTTACTTTTCCTAAATCAGAAGTTGTAAGAAATTGGAACTTAACCTTACAAAATCCAGGATAGAAGGCAAAATGGAATTACTAATGCTATTTTAATGTAACATTTTCTCCTGGGAAATGATGGTAGTAAATATTAATCTTTCAAAGTAATCATGTATCTGGTCATCTAATTATTGTCATGCAGGGGTAAACTAGATTTCTATTTTATTTAGTGAAACCACAGCTATTCTTTTGATCTAGGTTTGGATATTACTTGGTCTTCATTTCCACCCCCCTCTAACATGTACCAGGTACCTCTACTGAAATCTATCCTTTCTTTAAAGTACTAATCTAGACACTACTTCCTCCATAAAGCTTTTTTCTGATTCCCTCTACCCAACTGAAAATGATCTCTTGAATTTTTTCCAATATCTTGTCCCACCTACTTTTCCAGTCTTCTTAAAGTTACCTCCAACAATTTGCCACAAACTGTGATCCAGTGATGCTAGAATTTGCTATTCCTTACACAAAACACCCCATCTTCTAACTTCAGGCCTTTTCCCACTGACTAAAGTTCTTGCCTAGAATTTTTCTCCCCCTTATTTCTAATTCCTGGCTTCTTTCAAGTCCCATCTAAATTCTACTCTCTGTAAGAAACTTTCCCAATCTCTATTAACCATAATATCTTATGTCTATTGATTATTTTCAGTCTCTTCTATTACATAGTTTGTTTCTACATAATTATTTGAATGTTATCTCCTTGAGAACAGGTTTTTAAAAAATATATTTCTTTGTTTCCTCAGCATGTAGCAAAGTACCTGGCACATTGTAGGATCTTATTAAATTTTTATTGGCTGAACTTCATGACTTGTCTTGTAATTAGTTGTATGTGTGAATATGTATATGTATATATATATTACGTATTTTCATATATCATATTTTTTCTCCTTATATTGTAAACTAATGATAAAGTCTATATCCTCTTTCATGTTTATATTTCAAGTCTCTAAATATACAAGTTTGCAAATAATATAATTGGACTTAAACATTTGTTGAAATAAATCACAAAAATCTGCTTAGGAAATTTAAATTTTAAATCCACAGAAGAAATAATATATACTTGAGTTGAATCTACTTCAACTTTGTGACTTAAAATAGGACATGCACATATAGATCCTAAGGAGTAGCATAAATTGAGAAAAATAGGGATATAGATCTAAAGTTGAAAGGCACTTCAGAGGCTAGAGGCTAAGACTCTCATTTTTACAAATAAGAAAACTGAGATGCAAGGAAAGTTAAGTGCTTCATCCATGGTCACACAGGTAGCATTAATGGCAGAGTTTAAACCCAGGTTCTCTGACTTCAAAGACTCACTACCAAGAGTCACTATACAATGTCATCATCATCATCACCATCAGTTGAATTTATATGGGACTCTCAATCCACGGTCTCACTTACTGTTTTTCCTTTTTCTAGGAAAAGAAAGTTTAATTAGCATTGTCCCCATTTTACAGATGATGAAACTTTAAGAAAGTGTTGCAAGTTTCGTAATGTCCTGCAACTAGGGAATGGCAAAGCGGGGGTTTAAAATGAAAATTCCTTCATTTCCAGACTAGCCATCTTTTTGTGACAACAATATACCACCACCTTGGAAGCAATGTTTCTCCTCATGCAATGAGCCTTAGTATTCTTTGCTTTTAGATTTTAGCATCACCACTTGTAAACAAAGCTTCTAGAAAGAGACTTCATTAATACTTATTACACCTTTGATAAATTAACAGCAATTTTATTTGCTACAATCTGGCAGATTTCCCAAACATCTGGTCAGAGCAGGTCAGAACTGGCCCTCCCCTCTTCTTGGAGGAACAGTTGGGGCTGCTACAATGCTAAGCATTAGCGTTCCCCTGGGGCTGTGCCTTTACCTAATGTACTGTCTGAATGGCACGCTTCACTTCCACAGCACCTGCTTTCTGGCTCTGAACTGCCACTCAATCCCAGCCCAGCCGAGCATAGGAAATTGGGAGCAGTGGGGGAAGCACACATGAGGTAACTTGGGAGAAGATGACATAGTGAATGGGAACGTGGGGACCCAAATGTGAAAGCACATAGTGAGGGGGAGAGAGAGGAGGCACTGGAGTTTAGCATCAAGTGCTGTTTGTGGTAATAATGATTGATTATTGTTCTGTGTTTTTAGACAAGTCAGGTAACTATGAGTGTCTTACCTCCCTGGGGTGACCAATCCGGCTCCACTTCTGACACAACATGTCAGGTTTTAATCTATAAATTCTTCTGTGGAATGGAGACCTGTCTGCCTGCTGGAGAGGTATAGAGGAGAAAGAATACTGGACCAAGCACCTGGAGACTTGGATTGCTAGGTCCATCTCTATCACTAATTAGCTATTTGACCTTGGGCAAATCAGTAAGGCTCCTGGGGTCTCCTTCAGACTTGATCTCTCAAGCTCCCTACTGCTCTGATATCATTTGGTTTTGTCATTCTAAAGTTTCTTCCACATCTCCAAAGTTCTATGTTTCATATTCTGAAATCTTTTCCAGTTTTGACTTTCTGTGTTCCATGATTCTAGGATTTTTTTCTAGCTCTGTTGTGTGATTTTAAAGCTCTATATAGCACCAATATTCTATATTCTATGATGGCAAAGTCCCTTCCATTTCTGGGTCTAACTTCTTGTGTTTTATGATTTTAAAGCCTTTTCTATTTCTGAACTTCTATGTTCTATTACTCTTAGGTTCCTTGTACTTCTACTATTTCAAAGAAGAGGAATGATGAGAACAGACTCTTACCTCATTCTTGTCCTTTTCCCCCCACCTAGAGCCTGCTGGAGAATACTGAGCTTGAGTTCTTAAATCAACTCATTCACCATGAATTTCCCCAATAGTTCTGGATACCAAGAATAAACAGGGAAATGTAGAGAACAGTAAAAAGTTACCAAAGTTTAGATAATATAAAACAGAAAAAAAAAAGATTGGTTAAATTAATTGTCACAAAAGTCATCATGAATTAAGTGATCATAGTCATAGATAGGAGCATAAAGATGAGAAAATGAAGATTTGTCTGTTTGCCAGTATATGACAAGTATTTATTAAGCTTACTTTAAGTGTTAGAGAAATAAAGGAAAGAAAATATTTGCTATTATTGAGGTGTTTGCATTTTAATGAGAGATAAAACATGAGAAAAAAAAAAAAAAACTATATGTAAAGTGTTGAGGGCGGTAGCCCCTTGGTATTCTTTGTTTGATCTCCAACTTCTTTTGGGACTTGGACCTTTGATACAAGATGTGGTCAAACTAGTTTGGGCTATCTGAGGTGGCCAGAGTTTTACAGCCCCCCATTCTAATCTGCTCAGATAGACCAAATGGCATCAGGAAATTCCTTTTGGGAAGAGACTTCTGTCTCTACTCAAAAGATAACAAGAGAGTCCTTATCTTAATTTACATCACTCTCAGGAACCTTCTACATCACTGCATAAAAAGAGAGAATGGGAATCTTCTCTTTGCAAATGGCCTTGTACCATGCAGCCATTTTGCCCACCGGCTCTCCGGTGTTTCCATTCTAATCAATAAAGACTATGTTTCCATACAGCATTAAGTAGCAAATTCCTTTGCTGCCGAACCCGCCATTGGTTACTTTGGGGAAGGAAAGAGAGAGAAAAGGAACAGAACCATCTCTGTTAGACCTCAATTTACTACTCATCATTTATTACTCATCATAAAGGATAAATAAATGAAAGGTAATCTCTAAGGAAAGATATTCACTATCAAGGGGAGAAAGGAAAGAGAAAGTCCTCTTGGAAATGTAGGATTTGAGCTGAAACTTCAAGGAAACTAAAAAAAGCCAGCAAGCACAGGTGAAGTGGAGAACATTCCAGACATGGAGAAAGCCAGGGGGTGGGAAATGGAGAGAATGCAGAGATAGTGTTACAATAGAGTAAAAGCAGGAAGGTATTGATGGATTATTGAGTACTTGGAAGAGAATAAAATATAAGAAAGAGTTAGCTAGCCCAGAGCATAAAGTGCTGGAATTGCAAGCAGGAAGACCTTAATTCAAATCTGGACTCACCCACTTATTAACTGTACTATACTAGTAAAGTCACTTAACCTTTGTTTGCCTTAATCCATTGGAAAAAGAAATGACAAATCACTCCAAACTTTTTTGCTAAGAAAAGCCCATAGACAGTACTGGTATCCCATGGGTCACAGAGTCATGAAGAATTAGGAAACAATTGACCAATAATAGCAAAGTATAAGATGATTGGAAAGGGAGGCAGGGATCGAGTTATAAAGAGTTTTAACAGCTTTCATTTGCCTTGTACAGAAAATGAAAGTCTGGATCATATTTTAAGATTATTGTATATCTATTACTTGCTTTATGATTCTAAGATAATTTATTGCATTAAAGCTATATAATTATATTAATCTAAGATCTTTTCAACATTTTTCTGTTTTTATTATACCTGAATGTTTCACAGTTTCCTAAAATATAACAATGTAATATGACAACAATTGAGAGAATAATCACAGAATTTCAGATTTGGAAGCCTTTCCTAATACTCCCTATGGAGAATGAATTTCCTTCTCATAAGATATGTTGGATTTTGTTCTGCACAAGTGGATCCAAATGGTCTATAAATTGACTTAGAAAACCAAAAATTAACACGACCTATGTTGTACTATATATTTTTTATTTTGTTAAGTATTTATCAATTACATTTTAATGTGGTTTGATTTGCTGCTTGCTTTTGGTATTCTGGCTGAGTTTGACACCTCTGTAAAGTATTTAATTAGTATATTTGTTTACCTTTATGTCACCACTACTAGACTATAAGTTCCATCAGGGCAGGAATATCTGTGTCTCTATCAAGGTAAAGCACAGTACTTTCCGTATAATTGGTGAATAATATGGGTTTGTGGAATTTTTTAATTATTAATAAAGATAACATGAATAAACAACATTTACAATAGCACTTCATCATTTCCTAAGTACTTTACATGTATATTACTTTATTATTTCATTATAATCTAATGCTATATATGCAAAAACTGAGGCTTCATGGGATTTTAAACTGTGTGGTTATCTTTTTCTTCCTTTTCCTTTCATCCTTCCTTTCATCCTTCCTTTTTCTCTCCCTTTTTCTCTTCCTTCCTTCCTTCCTTCCTTCCTTCCTTCCTTCCTTCCTTCCTTCCTTCCTTCCTTCCTTCCTTCCTTCCTTCCTTCCTTCCTTCCTTCCTTCCTTCCTTCCTTCCTTCCTTCCTTCCCTCCTTCCTTTCTTCCTTCCTTTCTTCCTTCCTTCTTTCATTTTATCTCTAAATCCATTGGAGGCCAGGGACTTCTATTTATTTTCATGTTCACTCTATGTAAAGCATATTGTTTTTTGTCCTTTATTTTCAAAGATAATTAATGACATCATAGGGTTATGGCTTCATTTTAATTTAAATGAACTAAGCAAAAATAAATACAATCAAACTTATGTAAATGATTTGCCCAAGGTCACAAAGGTAGTCAAAGTTAAGATTGAATCTGAGGTCTTTATGATTCCAAGCCTAGCACTCTGTCCCAAAACCTGTCTTTAGCTAACCTTTAAATAAGTTTAATTTGATTTATATGTGCTTATCTTATTTAAATGCAATTGATCTAAGAAGTCATCCGGTCTAAAATCTTCTTGAACCACTCTAGTACTGAAATTAAGCAACAAAAATTCTAGACTAGAAGAAAACTTAATTGAATCTATATTAGTTGAGCTCCTACTGTGTATAAGGTTAAAGTAAATAGGGTGTTTAGAGGACAAAGCTTCTTTGGTATTGATGAGATTTGTTGTAGGTCAGAGAATTGGGGGAACCCCTCCTGGTTGGCACAGATCCAAAATGAAAGAATTCACGAATCTGAAAAGTTAGATTGGCAAAACGAAGTTTATTGGCACTGAGAAGTCAGCTTTTGCTAGGAAGCTGACTTCTAGGAAGCTAACTTCCTCAGTGGCAAGGTCCTGAAAGAAAAGTAAAGATATAGCAGAGAAATCCTGGCAGAGAGAGAGAGATAAAGAGGGGCTAACATTTAGAAGAGAGGTCCCTTGTCCTGGCATGGTCCTGCTTTTAGGCCTCTGCAAAGAAATGAGCTCAAAACTGCATGTTTTTATAAAAAAATCTGAGACTTAAGTTTCAATGAGATTTGATTGAGATTTCCTTAATGCTGTCACAGTCCCCAGGCCTAGATTTCTGGTTGAATGGAACCACTTAAGGGAGTGGTCCTGAGCCAATTTTCACCTCAATAGAGATATCAGGTCCAGATTTCCAGCTCAGGCTAAGTAAGAGTGGTCCTGGACTCAACTAGTCCCACCAAGATAACAGAATAAAACCACTTGATTCCCTGGGACAGGTTTCTTCCAGAGAAGAATTTCAAGGAGAGTTTCTCAAGCATTCCCCTCAAAGTAAGAGGGCAGCTTCAGGGTTCCCCCTATCAGTATGAGAGTTTGTAGAGATATTTTCAGTTCTGATCATCCATTTTTGGTATCTACCTCATTCACTCAGATCTCATCTGTGATTGCAAGAAGCTGTAGAATACATAGTGGTGATATCCTGATAAACTGTCTCAACAAATGAGCTAAGTCAGTTTAAGGATAACTGAGAGCCCTCAAATCTTGAGTCGGTGACTTAGGGGACCACCTACTCTAAGCCAATGAATCAGTTTAGTGGATTGGTTGGATGGAATAATTTGTGCCGAAAAGGTTGCTGAAGCAGGCACTGTGGAACACTTAAAGCTTGGTTGGACATTAAAGATGCTAAAGTCATCCATCCCCTCTATCCTGGATCATTACAGGTCATCCTGATTTTGGACTTTGATGACACAGGATGAAAGAGGGGATGTGCCATTTTATATCTAACTCGTATTCATATTCTACCTGCATCCCTGACAAGTAGCTATTCAGCCTTTGTTTGCATGCCTTCAGAAGAGGGGAAATCACTACCTCTGGAAAGAAAAAAGAAAAAAATCAAATTTTGGACAGCTCTAATTGATAGGAAGATCTTATTTAGACACTGATTGTAACTAAATTTCAGAGAAAATTATCTTATCATTTCCACACAAATGTCTGTGTGTATGTGTGTTAAGAGAGACACAGAGATAGACAGAGGCAGAGACAGAGAAACCCTACATACCCATCTGGCATTGTAGCTTAGGTCTACTCCAGATTTCTTGATGGCCCAGTTGGGTCCAAAATAAGTCAATGAAAGATGAGTACATAAATTAAAAATGAAACTATACTTAGTCACTAGAAGTAAAGTGAAAAATCGAAGGATGTCTTTTTGATCCTTGATGCCTGCTTTTGTCAGGACAGATTAGGCGAGTCTTCATTTATTAACTTTGAAGATACTGGGAAATGTTTCACTGTCTATCACTGCCAGGCCAAAAATGATAGCTCAGTTCATCCCCCCTCATATTTCAGCTTTGTTGGTAGAATGCCCAAATGTGGTTTATCCAATGTGAACTTGGCCAATCCCAACGAAGCCAGAGTTCTCTTAAGTAATACTTAATATTGGATTTGGCAGCATGGTGAAAAGAACTCTGAATTTGGAGTCAATATATCTGGGTAAAAGTCTGATTCTACTACATAGTACTTCTTGAATAACATTGGGAAAGCCATTTTTCCACTTTGAGTCTCATTTTATTTTTTTAAAAAAGTATGGGGGGAATTTGGATTAGATGCTCCAGGACATGAGGTTTCAGCTTCAGATATGTCCCTTTGTGAGCTTAGATAGGTCTATTTACTTCTCTCAGCCTCAGCTTTATAAAAAAATCAATTTAATAATCTCTTTTCTATCTTTTAGGACAATTATGAGGTTCATATGGATTGAAGGACATGAAAACACTTTAAAACTCTGAAGTGCTCTTACTCTGAAGTGTAACAAGGCCCCCCTTTTCCCTTGTTTCACTGAAATCTTCCTCTGGTACCTCATCTTGGCCTAGAGGAGATAGATTCTTAATTACTATTTCTAGGGATAACAAGTTTGGTAAGCTTTTATCCAAAAGGAAAAGCAAAACATCAGACTACAGCTATTGTACAAGGACCAAGCTAGATCTCTGCAGAGACATTCAACAAATGAAGGTTAGGAAGCAAGTGATGATTTAGATTTTGGCCATGACAATTCACAAATATTAGCTACTAAAGTAGAAGGTAACTGCAATCATGAAATCCCTGATCTTTCACTGAAGAATGAAGATGCATCACGATGCAATATAAAAATCAAGATATTTGTTGTCAGACAATCTGCTTTCAAATACCACTTCTGCTGTCTTGGTGAGCTTGGATAAATTATCAACTACTATGGATCTCCATTTCCCCATTGCTTAACTGAGGAAACTGACCTATATGATTTCAAGGGGCTCTGAGCTCTGGAATTCTGTGATCCTCTGAAAAGAAGCATAGGTTTCAGAGAAAAAGTAGAAGGAAAAGGCATTGACATTGGGAAGGCTGAAGCTTTTATCTTCTCCTCCCCTTAGCCCATCTCCTTCCCCAATGAAATCGATACCCTCTCTCAAGGAATCCCACTTTAAAAGCTTACATTTATCACTAGAGATTAGCACAAAGTCAGGGAGAGGGATAAGAACAGAGGACATAGCTAACCTTTGATCCTAACTTGACTCCTGTCACATGAGTGACCGAGCTGCAATCTGTCACCATATGACACAAGGGCCTTTGACAGGCACTTAGTGACAACAGCAGATGAGGATGGAAGCATTCACGCATAATTAAAAATTGAATGGGGGAGGGGGAGGATTTTCAAAGGCTGGAGCTAGAAAATCAAGTATTCTATGGTTCTTTCAGAAATAATATTTCTAATATATCAGGCTATAAGTAGAAAACATTAATTTGACTTCTTTGTAAATTTTTCTTTTGATTCTTTACTGTGACTATTCTATTCTAATTTAGGTGAATTTTTAGACATACTCCTGTATAACCTCAAATTATAATTTTTTTAGAGTTAGAAGGAACAGCCTAGCTCATTTAATTCAATATTCTGTCCTGCATAGGAACCTCTTTTATAATGTTCCTGAATTTAGCATCTGGCCTCTGCTCAAGCACCCCCCAGTGATGAGTTGGTAGCACATCACCATAGATGTGACGGTTATTAGCTGAATGATCTAGGGTAAAACACTTCACCTTTCTATTGCTAAGTCTCAGTTTGCCATTCTGTAAAATGAGCTAAATACTCCTTTTTTTCTCTAGACTCCCCAGCTTGCTTCTGGTAGATACCACATTCTGATGTTTTTTCTTTTCTTTTTTTTTTTTTTTTTCTCTCTCTCTCAAATTGTTCTATAGGAAAAGTGTTTTATAAACCTCAACTTGCCAAATAAATATGACATGGTGATACTATCAATGGTGAAAGTGATGCTGTTGCCTAAGTATCTATGGGGAATTTGTAACATTACTTCAGACTCTAAAAATTGTCTAACCAGACAATTATAATACCTGATACATCCCTCATTAGTAAGATCACAGATTTGTGTTTGGAGGAGACTATATAAATCAGCTAATATAGGCAAGGAAATAGACACTAAGAGTTTAAGCAGCTTGCCTACTATCACTGAGGTAAGAACTGTTAAAGCTAGATTTGAACTCTGATCCACCTACTTCAAATCATCATTCATTCCACCTTACAACATCATTCCCATTGGTGATTAGAACTGTACACCAGAAAATAATTTGTAAGATTCCTTTGAGGTATAAATCTGCAATCTTATTAGTGAGGGAGATAATTCCCTTTTTGGAATTTCTTGTTTCTATTAAACCAAAATTCAATTCAATAAAATGAACATTTGTTGTAAATATACACAACACCCTCTTACTTCAGTCTCAAAGAAAAGAGGCACTTGGGAATTGCTGAATATTTAACAAAGGAGGTTTGCTTTGCCCTAAGGCAGCAGGAATATGCTACTAGGATACAATGGCACTTAGCTTCAATACAGGAAGTAATTTTATTAGGGTGTGGCCAATTCTATGTTTTTTGGTACTGACCAAGTCTCTATGGGGACAAGACTTGTTATGTACTTAGAAGACTAGAAGCTTTGTCTTTTCAATAAGATGTAATGTTGGAGAAACTGAACAAGACAAAGATTAGAGAGTATTCAATACAGAATCTATTAAATGGAGAGATTTACTGGAACTAAATGGATCCATGTTTGGTCCCAGGACTGAATGAGACTATCATCTCAAAGAATCCAGCCCTGAATACAGGATTATTTTATAGGATAACAAGAACAATGACATAATGGGAGAGATACCTGGATGGGAATGACCTAATTGGGGGGGAACCTAGTAAAAGGGTGACATAGTGGAGGCAGGCATAATGGAGGGAGGTACTGGAGAGGCTCCAGATATTCTAACCATGTCGAAAATGGATAAAGACCTTTATCCCATCAAACATTAAGAGGGAATGACTATAGCCTAAGGTCTAAGATATAAGATTTTTATCCTGACATTAAGAGGGAATAGTTAAAACCAGAGGCAGAGTAACTGAATAGGACAATTAGAGAAACTGGGTCAGGACATTAAAAGAGAATTGTAATTTGAAAAGTGAATGGAAAGTGAGGAAATGAGATGAAGATTTTATTTAGAAGTTTGGAAATAAGAAGGGATAAGAAATTTAGGATGATAATTTGAGGTAATAGGTCAAATGAAAAATCTAAAGGATAAAAGAGACTTTAGCATAGAAGACAGAGAAGAAGAGGTATTGGGGAGAAGTTTAAAAAATTCGATCAAATTTTTTCAATAATAAGGTCTTAGAAGAAAATGGGAGTGGATAAAATATAAATGAAAAGTAGTAGTAGGGTAATATTCTACTAAATAGTAGAAGTGCATCCTCAAAAATGAAGTCTTAAATAAGAAACAATACATAGGGGTTTTGACATATAGAGTAGGATAGAATAAGGAGATCATAGAGAATGACCTTGATTTTCTTAATAAAGCAGGAGGTGATATCTACTCCTAAGGTAAAGAAAGAAGGACCAGTAAAAGAGGTCTGAGGTGAGAAATAAAATTTAAGAATAGATCTGGCAGATAGATCCAATTGCTCAGTAATGAAGAGAGCCATCTGCACCCAGGGAGAGGACTGTGGGAACTGGACCACAGCATAGCATTTTCACTCTTTCTGTTGTTGTTTGTTTGCATTTTTGTTTTTCTTCTCAGGTTTTTTTTTTTTTTTTTAACTTTCTATATCTGATTTTTCTTGCGCAGCAAGATAACTTGGATATGTATACATATATTGGATTTAACATATGTTTTAACATGTATTAAAATACCTGCCATCTAAGGGAGGGGGTGAGGGGGAGGAGGGGAAAATTTGGAACAGAAGGTTTTGCAAGGGTCAGTGTTGAAAAATTATCCATGCATATGTTTTGTAAATAATATATATATATATATATATATATATATATATATATATATATATTTAAAAAAAAAACCAAAGTCTTTTGAAAATTTAAAAAAAAAAATAGACCTGGCAGGAGTATAATAGTCATTTAGGAATAAATTAATTTTTACGTAGCAATGAGGGTTATGTCGACATTCAAAACTTGTAGTTGAAACAGTCAAAATGAAATTATTATTTTCTCCAGAAGCATTTAGTAGTATACAAAAAAGAACAAAAAACCTAGGACTAGGTTTTGACAAGATATGAGTTCCAATACTATTAATACCACCACCACCACCACTCCTACCACCACCACCACTACTACCACCACTACTACTACTACTAACAATAGTAATTACGATTACTACTACTGCTACTACTACTACTACTAGTACAACTGCTACTATTACTACCATCATTATTACCACCACTATTTATTTAGTGCTATTAGATTTACAAAGACCTTCACATTTCTCTAAATAACTGATAGATAAATAGGACATTGATAGAAGGAATTCAAAAGCATGAAATAGGTCAGCTATAAAGTCATCACTATAAAAGAAAGAAAGGGAAACAATAGCAAGGAGGGATGGATAGATTGGAGGGATAAAGAATAGTTTAGTAGGAGTGAGACATGAGGGAGAGATGTAAAATTGAGAAGTTATGATCAAAGACAGAACTTACAAGCATTCCAGATGGTGAGTATACTGTAATTATGGTGAGATCTAAGATCATAAATTTAAAGCTAGAAGAGATCTTGGAGGCTATTGAGTATCATGCTCACCTCATAAATGAAGAAACAGAAATTGAAAGAATGATTTGTCCAGAATCACACATCTATTAAGATTTGAAATCAGTTCTCCCTAACTCAAAGTCTAAACTTCTATCCATTAAGCCATTTATCTGCCATCCCTATGATTCATGGAAGCTGAAGAAGTTGATTAATTGATAGAGTAGAATGTTTACAGGGACAATTGTCAATACATATTGATAAAGGCAGAAAATGAAGAATAACATGAAATTAGTAAGGAATATAAGAAAAGAGGAACAATGACTTGGAAGTCAGTAGGTGACTAAGCAAGAATCTCATGACTGGAAGGGTCATCACATCTGCTCTTGAAGACTTCTACTATCAAAGGAACTCCCTGCCTTCAGACAAATACATTAATAGTCTTTCTGTCTCTTAAAGAAGCTCATTTTACTAAACATGAACAGATTTTCTAAGGTGTTTCTTAAATAGATTATTATCATTTTTTTTTGAGTACAAATACAAAGCACACACAGGCATGAAAATTATAACATAGTTCTTGCCCTATAGGAATTCTAATCTATTTGAGGAGAGAAGAAATAAATATATTAAACCACACACACACCCCTCCCCATACAAACACACACATCTGCATACTTGTTAAGAAACAGCATAAGGTAGTAAATGGGTGTCAAATTAAGTGACCATATCTGTAAGTTCCACAGGTGTTCACAGAGTCAGGTAATATTAGATCTAGAAGGAACCTATGTAAATAAACTTTCAGGAAATAGTCTTAAAGTCGAAGAACACTGGATTTTAATCGTATTTTAGAAAACAGAATGTTAGAACATACAACATGAAATGGAAGTCACCCTGAGATAGCAAAGACCATAGACTCATAGAATGCAGAATGTTTGAAATGAAAAAGATATCAAAGTCATAAAATCATAAAATGCTGACATGATAAAAGGGGTCTTAGTGATCATTTGTTTCAATTGAAGCCCAGGGAGGGGAAGTGTCTTACTTAATAGCAAAGATGTTAGGGAATAGAAGTTTGGGAATAGAAATTCAATTATTATGGTTCTCAAATGTTGCTAATTTCACTACAACATGCTTTTGTATAGACAAAACAACCAATTACTTGACTGGATTTTCTTCTTTCCAATGGGTTGATTTGTTGAGCATTCTTCCCAGTCACAACACTATACAGAATCATTATTTGCTTAAAGCAATAACTGTAGAGGATTCCAAAAAATACCATATGCATGGAATTGTTTATTTGCTGGTGAGAGGCTGTCATCTACTTCACTGCTTGATTGTTGTCACTGACACATATTTACAAAATTGAGAAAGTGAGGTCTGAACTTCCTATGCATTCATCAGCCTTGTTCATTAGTAGACAGATTCATAGACAGCATAAGCATCAGTGTTAACAATGTTCCTGACTAAATGTTCTTTCTTCTCACAGAAATTTACTTCATGTCCTTGGATGCACAAATTCTATTTTTAGAATTCTTCAAATATTTATGATTTCATGGTTTAGGCAGTCCCTTCACCAATGTAGATACGGAGTTCTCTTATCAAATAAAATAGTTTTTGAAAAAAAAAAAATCTGTGGCTGAAGAAAAAAAAAAAAAATTCGTTACCTTGTGGCCAGCCTGGTGCTGGTCCTGTCACAATTTAGTTAGACCGGTCTTCAGATGACAGACATTAGGTCTGTTTAGTCCATAACTGAGCTTATTATTTGAAGCTTCCCAGTTTATTCTCAACTGAGATAGTACTGCAACAGCATCATGTATTGGTATGGGACAAGTCTACATCAAAATGGGATTTCAGTGGAGGATCTGAGTGGGAAACAGTTAACAGAATCACTTGTCATTCTCTTGTATTTATCAACAATTTGTTGAGCAACTCTCATGTGACTAGATTGAAAGAATGCTTCAAGAATCATAAATTCTCAGAGAAAGAAAATACCCTAAAGATAATTTCCAATGCTGGTAGTATCTCTTCTACAGAAAACATCATCAGCTACTGATGATGAAGAGGATGGCAATAATGATGAAGACAGATGATAGATGATAAATATATATAGAGAGAGATAGACAGATAGAAATATATACATTTTGAAGTTGAGAAATCACTTTAAATATTTATCTGATTTTCACAAAAAAACTACTGAAGTAAGTGTTCCAGTTATATTGCTTCTCAAGTTAGTTCTACAATTTCTAGGGTCAGAGATTAATCAGAATCCCATCTAATATTTGAACAACTTTGTTTTAGGTCTGTTTCATAGGTATTTTCCATAAATACCTATAAATATAAATATATAAATATGAAAAAGGATCTATATGTTCCAAAGTATTTATAACAGCTCTCTTTATGGTGGCAAAAAACTGAAAATTGAGGGGATGCTCATCATTTTGGGAATGATGAAACAAGTTGTGATATATGATTGTGTTGCCATTTCACTATGGTATAAGAAAGGATGAGCTAAATGGTTTTAGAAAAAATATGTTAAGACTTGCAAAAAATAATGAAGAATGAAATGAGGGAAAATTAAGACAACTTTGTATGCAGTAAAAGCAATATTGGTTTAAAAACAACATTGAACCACTAAGTCATTTTGACTATCATAAATATATACATTAACTTTAAAGGACACATGAAGGAAGATTTTTTAAGCAAGCAAAGGAATGAGCAACAAAAGCATATATATATAATGATTATATATATATACATATATATATATATATATATATATATACATATATATATATATATATATATATATATATATATATATATATATATATATATATATACATATATATATACACACACATAAACACACATATTCCTATTTGTGTCTAAGGCAGGGATAGGGAGAGGGAAGAAAAAAAATTTACTTGATAATTTTATTGTACATGTGAAACGAAATATGTTATATATAATAAATTTGCAGTTTCAAGTGTGATCATCTTTTTTCTTCTTTTGTGTTATGGAAATGCTTGTTTTATTTTATAAATTAAAAATAAAATCAATAACATTTTTAAAAAAGAAAAAAGTTCTTGGTATAGAGTAGAAATCATCATCTCTTAGAGAATTTATCAAACCCCTTGTTGTGTCCTTTTTAATCCCAAATAATAATTCTATTAAAAACAACTACAACAATAGCAAAATAATAACAATAAAAACCAATAACAAACAAACCCTTTAGATCCAATTCTTATTCCCCCTCATATGAGGATTACTATCCCTATTCCTTCTTTTGGCTAAATATTCCCAGTAAGAATATTGAAAATGGAGCTAGAATATCAAATCAGTTACTTTCTTCACTAGATAAGAGTCTTGTCACATAGAATTTGCAAAAATATCTAAACCTTAGTTTCTTTGTCTATAAAGTGGGAACAAATCATTATCCAACACTCAGAGGAGTTAAATAAAATTCAAAGAAAGACATTAATGTGTATAACTCTGAAGCACTATATAAATACTATATTTAAGTAATATTAATTGGCATTTTATATATATGTATAAACATATTATATATATATATATAATACTTGTTTTTTCCTTCATTCTCAGAGGACCAAAATGATATTACTATATTAAAGTTACATTATGTCTGACTGTGACTGGATTAGATCAATACAACCTTGGAATGGTCTGCCATGGGTCAGGCACAAATAGTCCATATATATATTTGGGCTAGATTCTGTAACTTTATACATCTCATGTCTTTTCTGAGCTAGCTACCTCAATTCTGTTTTGCTTATTGAGCTCTCTATAATGAGAGCATGCCATGCTGAGTGGTCCTGTACCAGAGTCTCCCATATTGTGCAATCAGTTCTAAAGATCTTAAGAAAGATCTTGAGGGTGTCCTTGTATAATTTTTTCTGACCATCATGTGAGTGCTTGTTCACTGTGTGAGTTCTCTGTAAAATATATATGAACTACATATGTATGTGTGGGTAAATACATATACATACATATATTGGACTGCAAGCTCCATTAGTGTTAGGGACTGCATCGTACAAAATTGTTTTATCTTCCTGAAGACATTCTCCTGTATTTTCTATGTAGGTGATGCTTAATAAAAGCATGTTGAAGAGGAGGCAGACTCAAGTTGATAGAATAAAGGAATTCAGCAAAGGAATTTGCTCCAAATTAATTTAAATAATGATTCTAAACAAATTTTAGAGCTTCAGAACACCTAAAAAGAGGAAGTACACTATTTTCCAGTTGAAGACCATTTAGAAGGTCAGCAGAAAAGGTCTGTGGAACCTAAATCAGAATCCAGTATGCAATCCCAATGCAACCCCTCTTCAATGCACACCAGTCTTCAATCCAGGCTCCAGCCCTGGCTCTGACCCCAACATCAGCAAAGCAGGACCTCTGAATCAACAGCATATCTAGTGGCTTTCTCTCAACCTGGAGACACCAAAGAGGACTTGGAAGGCCATCTGAAAAGGAGTGTGGAAACAGTGTGAGAGTCCAGCTCACAATCCTGACTTAGGCCCCAAGATCAGCTAAGCAGGACTACACTAGATCTTACATCTACATTGTAGCAGGATTACTCCTAACAGTTCCAGAGTAGAAAAGAGAGAGGGCTCATGGTCAAGTATCTAGCAGGATTTCTGAAAACAGTCACCCTGGAAATAGAACCCTACTTTAACAAAGAGATAAAAACTGGGTAATAGACTAGGAAAATGAACAGAGAAGAAAAAAAGTTTCTGACCATAGAAAATTACTATGGTGATAAGCAAAATCAAAACACATATTCAGAAGAAGATAGAGTCAATGTTTCTACATCCAAAGTCTCCAAGAAAAATAAGAATTGGTCTCAAGTTATGGAAGTGCTCAAAAGGAATTTTGAAAATCAAGTAAGAGAAATAGAGGAAAAATGGGAAAAGAATTGAAAATGGTGCAAAAGGAGATGCAAAATGTTAATGAGAAGAATGCTTTTAAAAGCAAAATTGGTCAAAAAGCTCACTGAGAAAAATAATTCCTTAAAAATTAAAATTGAGTAAATGGAAGTTAATGACTCCATAATAAAATATAAAGAATAAATCTAAAGAATAAAGAAAATATAAAAATTAAAAAAAATAAAGAAAATCTAAAAAAAAAAAGAAAAGAAAATGTGAAATATTTCATTGGAAAAACAACTGATCTGGAATATATATACAGGAGTGATCATTTAAGTTATTAGTCTGAAAGTCATGATGAAAAAAGAGCCTGGATATCATCTTTCAAGAAATTATGAAGGAAAACTATCCTGTTCTTTTAGAACCAGAAGATTTAATACAAATTGAAAAAATCCACTGATCATCTCCTGAAAGAGCTCCCAAAATGAAAAGTCTCAGAAATATTATAGCCAAACTCAAGAACTCCCAGATCAAGGAAAAAATATTGCAAGCATCCAGAAAGAAACAAGTATAGTGGAGCCGCAGTCATGATAACATAAGATTTAGTAGCTTCTATATTAAAGGACCAGAGGGTTTGGAATATAATATTCTTTAGAGCATTGGATCTAGCATTACAATCAAGAATCGCCTACCCAGCAAAACTAAGTATAATGATTCAGATGGTCATTAAATGAAATAGAGGATTTCCAAGCATTCATGATGAAAAGACCAGAACTGAAAGGGAAATTTTATTTTCAAATACAGAACTCAAGAGAAACATAGGGAAATAGTCAGGAAAATGATATAATGAACTTAAAAGTTTATCCATTCACATTCCTATATGAAAAGATAATACATATAACTCATTAGAACTTTCACATTATAATGGCTATAAAAGGAGGAGATATAGACAGAGGAAACTCCTTTGAGTTGAATAAGAAGGGATAATATCTAAAAAGAAATGATGAAAATAAGGGGAGACAAAAATCCCAACTTTTGGACAAAACTGCTGGGAAAACTGGAAATTAGTATGGCAGAAACTAGGCATGGATCCACATTTAACACCACATACCAAGATAAGATCAAAATGGGTCCAAGATTTAGGCATGAAGAACGAGATCATAAATAAATAAGAGGAACATAGGATAGTTTACCTCTCAGACTTGTGGAGGAGGAAGGAATTTGTGATCAAAGGAGAACTAGAGATCATTATTGATCACAAAATAGAAAATTTTGATACATCAAGTTAAAAAGCTTTTGCACAAACAAAACTAATGCAAACAAGATTAGAAGGGAAGTAACAAATTGGGAAAACATTTTTAACAGTTAAAAGTTCTGATAAAGGCCTCATCTCCAAAATATACAGAGAATTGACTTTAATTTATAAGAAGTCAAGCCATTCTCCAATTGATAAATGGTCAAAGGATACGAACAGACAATTTTCAGATGATGAAATTAAAACTATTTCCATTCATATGAAAGTGTTCCAAATCACTATTGATGAGAGAAGTGCAAATTAAGATAACTCTGAGATACCACTACACACCTGTCAGATTGGCTAAGATGACAGGAACAAATAATGATGAATGCTGGAGGGGATGTGGGAAAACTGGGACACTGATACATTGTTGGTGGAGTTGTGAAAGAATCCAACCATTCTGGAGAGCAATTTGGAACTATGCCCAAAAGTTATCAAACTGTGCATACCCTTTTACCCAGCAGTGCTACTACTGGGCTTATATCCTAAAAAAATACTAAAGAAGGGAAAGGGACCTGTATGTGCCAATATGTTTGTGGCAGCCCTTTTTGTAGTGGCTAGAAACTGGAAGTTGAATGGATGTCCATCAATTGGAGAATGGTTGGGTAAATTATGGTATATGAATGTTATGGAATATTATTGTTCTGTAAGAAATGACCAGTAGGAGGAATACAGAGAGGCTTGGAGAGACTTACATGAACTGATGCTGAGGGAAACTAGCAGAACTAGGAGATCATTATACACTTCAACAATGATACTGTATGAGGATATATTCTGATGGAAGTGGATATCTTCAACCTAGAGAAGAGCTAATCCAATTCCAATTGATCAATGATGGACAGAAACAGCTACACCCAGAAAAGGAACACTGGGAAATGAGTGTAAACTGTGAGCATTTTTTTTTATTTTTCTTCCCAGATTATTTTGACCTTCAGAATACAATTCTTCCTTTGAAACAACAACAAAATTCGGTTCTGCACATATATATTGTACCTAGGATATACTATAAGATATTTAATATGTATGGGAATGCCTGCCATCTAGGGGAGGGGGTGGAGGGAAGGAGGGAAAAAATTTGCAACAGAAGGGAGTACAAGGGATAATGTTGTAAAAAAAAAGAAACATTACCTATGCATATGTACTGTCAAAAAAAAGTCATAATTATAAAATTAATTTTAAAAAAAGAAAAAAAAAGAAAAGGGGTGAAAGAGGAATGTACTGGGAGAGAGGGAAAGGGAGAAGTCAAATAGTATAAGTTATGTCATAAAAAAGAGGAAAGAACAAGCTTTTACAATGGAGGAAAAGAGGGGGAGGTCAGGGGGAGTGAATGAACCTTACTTTGATTAGAATTGGCTAAAAGAAGAAATAACTTTATACACTCAATATGGTTATAGAAATCTATCTTACGCTGCAAGAAAATAGGAGAAGAATTGAACACAGGAAGGGGGGAAGAGTGATAAAAGAGAGGGCATATTTGCTCTATAGCAAAACACTTTTGAGGAGGGACAGGGTGAAAGGAGAGAGAGAATAAATGGAGGAAAATCTAATTAATAGTATTTACAAAAATAATTTTGAAACAAGTTTCTCTGATTAGGCTTCATTTCTCAAATATAGAGGGAACTGAGTTAAATTTATAAAAAATAAGAGCTATACCTCAATTGATAAATAATTAAAATATATGATCTGCCCAAAATGCTATAAATTCATGTATATATTTTGATTTAACAACACCACTACTAGGCATGAATACTAAAATAGATTTTTTTTAAAAGCAAATGATCTATATGTATAAAACATATTTATAGCAGCTCTATCCTCAGAAACAAAAAAATTGGAAATTTAGGGGATATATATATCAGTCGGGATATAGCTGTCTTTCTCTATCTTTCTGTGTCTCTGTCTTTCTTACTCTGTCTGTCTCTCTTCCTCTCCAACTTTGTTTCCATCTCTGTCTTTGTCTCTGTCTCTCTGTCTTTCTTTCATCTCTCTCTTTCTGTGTCTGTGTTCAACTCTCTTGGTCTCTTTGTCTCTGTCTCTGTCTCTCTGTCTCTGTCTCTGTCTCTGTCTCTCTCACTTTATTTATTTTGAAGGTATTTTTTTCCCTATTAAGGTAAGACATCTATGTTTTCTGTCATAACATAACTTTTGTGGAAATGTTTTACAAACCTTTATATGTCACTTCTTAATTGAGGGTGGGGGTAAGAAAAAGAACCTGGGACTCAAAAATTTTAAAAATGAATTTAAAAAATTATTTTAAATGTAACTAGGAAAATATTAACTAAATAAAAATAAAAAATAAATTAATTAATTTAAAAAACTTGTTGCACAGAAATGTGATAATGGACTAGACTAAACTAGACTCTATCCCTCATTGGACTTTATAACAACTATTTTGACCTTGGACAAATCACTTTCCCCTTCTTGACCAGATTTTTATTTCTAAGAAGGAAAAGAGAAGTTATTTAATCTCCTTTTTGAACATGTAACATAGCAATGAGGTTAAGGTGTTACATTCAACATGATTTCTAATAATAATTAGCTAGAAGAGAATTTGAGGCTTGCAAAGCCCATTAGAAATATTGACTCAATTTATCCTCACAATTCCAAAAACTAAGTCCTAGTATTACTCATTCTGAAGATGAGGAAACTGAGCAAGACAAAAGTTAAGTGAGTAGTTCAGTATTTGAACTCTGGTCTTTCTAAATTCAGGTTCAGTGCTATATTCAATGACTACCTAAAAGGAAATACTCTTTTTTTTTTTCCTGTAATATGAAAAATATAGACTAGATTTTAGAGAATACCTTCTATTTTAAAGAAGACTATAAGTTTTATGAATATGACATAGAAGAAATGCACACATATTCTTTCAGTTTTAGAAAATAGATATTTGAGGTTCATGAAGTGCAAAGGTTTCTCAAACAATCAAACAAGAAAGGAAAAGACTGTAACCAAGTCCCCGAATACATGTACTAGACAGGCAAATACACACAGTTATCAGCACTGAAACTACAAGGTATCTTTTGATGAGCAGTTCTGACCTTTAGTGATAAAATCATAATTGGTGAGGGCACATTTGCCATTCAAGTCAATCTTGCAAATAATTTACTTGATAAGAATACTTACTAAGTGTCATTGATTATTAATGAAGGTTAGTCCCCTCCCCAACCAAATGCAAATCTAATAGCAGGGATTGTTCAGCTGCTTGTTTCTAAAGAACAGAAAGTTGTCTTTTATATTTAGAATTTTGGTATTATGTTACAATTGAAATGAAAAAATAAAATGTCCATGTTGGACAGAAAGTAAGAGTTATATATTCAGAAGAGGTTTTAGAATTATGAGAAATTTTAGAATTATAGATTTAAAATATCAGAGCTGGATAGAACAGAGAATCAAAATTACAGAATTACAATACATAAATTGGAATAGATCTCAAGAAGCCATGCAATTTTAAAAGTATCCACAGAGAATCACTTCTAAAATCATACTTAAAGAGAATTTTCCAATCTTTTAGTGATCTCTGTAGGGAGGGAACCCACTAATTTTTGAGGTAGCTCATTACATTTTATTTTATTTTTATTTTATTTTTATTTTTACAAAAATTTTATGCATAGGTAATTTTCCAGCATTTAGAATTGCAAAACCTTTTGTTTCAACTTTTCCCCTCCTTCCCCTCACCCCTTTCCCCAGATGACAGGTTAACCAATACATGTTAAATATGTGAAAGTATAAGTTAAATACAATATATGTATACATGTCCAAACAGATATTTTGCTGTACAAAAAGAATCAGACTTTGAAATACTGTACAATTAGCCTGTGAAGAAAATCAAAAATGTAGGCAGACAAAAATAGAGGGATTGGGAATTCTATGTAGTGGTCTATAGTCATCTCCCAGAGTTCTTTCTCTGGGTGTAGCTGGTTCAGTTCATTACTGCTCTATTGGAACTAATTTGGCTCATCTCATTGTTGAAGAGGGCCTCGTCCATCAGAATTGATCATCATATAGTATTGTTGTTGAAGTAACAATGATCTCCTGGTTCTGCTCATTTCACTCAGCATCAGTTCATGTAAGTCTCTCCAGGCCTTTCTGAAATCATCCTGTTGGTCATTTCTTACAGAACAATAATATTCCATAACATTAATATACCACAACTTATTCAGTCATTCTCTGACTGATGGGCATCCACTCAGGTTCCAGTTTCTGGCCATTACAAAGAGGGCTGCCACAAACATTTTTGCACATGTGTATCCCTTTCTCTCCTTTAAGATCTCTTTGGGATGTAAGCTCAGTAGTAATGTTGCTGGATCAAAGGGTATGCACAGTTTGATAACTCTTTGAGCATAGTTCCAAATTGCTCTCCAGAATGGCTGGATATATTCACAATTCCACCAACAATGTATCGGTGTCCTATATTTCCCACATCCCCTCCAACATTCCACATTATCTTTCCCTGTCATTCCAGCCAATCTGACAGGTGTGTAGTGGTACAGCAGAGTTGTCTTAATTTGCATTTCTCGGATTAGTAATGACTTGGAGCATCTTTTCATATGGCTAGAAATAATTTCAATTTCTTTGTCTGAAAATTGTCTGTTCATATCCTTTGACTATCAATTGGAGAATGGCTTGATTTCTTATAAATTAGAGTCAATTCTCTCTATATATTTGGAAATGATGCCTTTGTCAGAACCTTTGACTGTAAAAATGTTTTCCCAGTTTATTACTTCCCTTCTAATCTTGTCTACATTAGTTTTGTTTATGCAAAACCTTTTTAATTTGATATAATCAAATTTTTCTATTTGGTGATTCTTCTTTGGTCATGAATTCCTTTCTTTTCCACAGGTCTGAGAGGTAAACTATCCTATTCTCTTCTAATTTATTTATAATCTCATTCTTTATGCCTAGGTCATGAACCCATTTTGACCTGAGCTTGGTGTATGGGCTCATTACATTTTAGAAAACTAATCAGGAGAATGTTTTCTATAACTTGAGCAAGTTCAATTAAATAATCTCTAAATCACATTTTGTAAATTGGTAAAAATTAAAAAGAAGAATCAGTCAATATATTAGATTTGTGGGAAAACAAGCACACTGCTACATTGTTGGTGGATTTCTAGATTTAATCAGTTAATTGCACAAGGGATAAACTAATTCTAATTTTTGACTCAGTAATTCCACTACTGAGAATTTACTAGTGCTAAAGTAGCCTACATGCTCATGCATCTCATTCCATGTTTATATATTTCTGTGGCATTGCCAGGAGATATGTCACCAGTGCAGATTCTTTTATGATGTTTGAAACAAAGAAACCTGTGTGACCTAGCTGTCTAGGTATTAGGATTTATTGGCCAGCAATATTCCTAAATTCTCAAGTGACTTGAAATCCCATCTGGTCCATAGCATAGGGACATCAACCCTCAGCTACTTTTCATGGATTGCTTTCTCTTTTGTGTGAATTATAACCTATCATATCACTGATTGGGAAATGCATGAAAAAATGAATAAAATCTATAATATATGAATATAAAAGAGGCAGAATGGTATAATGGTTAATAGTAGATAAAGAGCCAGTATTCATGTCATCAATACTTGGTTTTAAATCCTTCCTTTGGCTGAATACCCTAAACAAATCCATTCAAGTCAAATCAACAAGGATATTCTTTGGTAGATGTGATTCCTGAACTAGAGATACAGATCTTTGGAGGATGACCTTAAATATAAGCCAACATTTAAAACCTGAATTATATTATTCCTTCTTTCTTACCTTCTCAAGGCATGGAGCTAAGAGTTGTAACCAGTCAAAGTGTGAGAGCAGCTAAGTGATACAGTGAATAGAATGTCAGATCTGGAGTCAGGAAGACTCATCTTCCTCAGTTCAAATCTGACTTCAGATACTTACTTACTAGCTATGTGATCTTGGGTAAGCCACTTAACTCTTTTTTTTTTCAATCTGAAAATGAGCTGGGAAAAGAAATGGCAAATGAATTCACCATCTTTGCCAAGAAAACTCCAAATGGGGTCATAAGTTAGATACTACTTTAAAAAATCGAGCAACAACAACAAAGATGATAGAATATATAAACTATAAATCAAAAAGCTTGACTTTAATTCCTCGTTAAGTTCTGTAATACATTACTAAGACTGCTATAGAAATAGTTTACCCCAATTTCATTAACACATTTCACACAGTCTCTTTTGCCATTCTCATGGAAAAGTTGGAGAGACATGAGTTAATTGAAGCTCCAGTGGAGTTTCCTCAGGATCTTTTCTTGATCCTGTGCTGTTTAAATCTTTTATTAGCTTAAATGTAGTCACAGATATTAAGAAGCAGGTGGAAAGAGGACAATAACTGAAACAATAGAAGACAGAATCAAAATTTTAAAAGCTCTTGCCAAGTTAAGACACTAGACTACCTACAAAGATGAAATTTGATAGAGGTGAATTCAAAGTCTAATACACAGATTCATAGTATTGCAGTCTTAAGCACAAAATAATAGTGGTATGTCTTGAAGAAATTCATTCACAAAAGATCTAGGGATCTTTTTGTGGATTGAAAACTAACATTAGGTAACAAGAGTGTGATTTGGAAAACAAGCAAGCAAATGTGATATTGAGGTGTAATGAGAGATATAGCTTTCAGGAATAAAAAGTTCATTGTCTCACTGTGCTGGTCAGACTAATGATTAAAAGGTTGTGTTTCGCTAGGGTTTCACATTTTAAGAAAGACAAGCTAAAGAGTATCCAGAGAAGAGTCATGAGGATTGAGGATTAGTGAGGGACCTCAAGATCATATCCATGTGAGGATTATAAGGAGAAGTCTGGGATGAGAAAAGAAGACTTGGGAATAGAGAATGGAAAGCAACTTCAAATTTATAAAGGATTTTCATGAGGGAGAGGAATTAGAATTGATTTTCTTGGAGATAGATAAAAATGGCAAAAGCAAATCTGGGCTTAAATTGACAGGGAGTGGGGAAACAGGCTCCTTAGGGAGAGTGTGAGCATCCTCCATTGGAGACTTTCAGGCAAAGACTGAATCACTAATTGTTGCCAATATTGCAGAGAAGATTCTTTTTCAGGTGCTAGTTTCCTAAAAGAAATTTCCAACAAAGAATAACAGAGTTGAAAGGGATTTAGAGAATAGAATGTGAGGACTGGAAGAAGCCGTGACTCTTGCTTTAATTTTTTCATTAGATAAGAAAGAAAAGCATGATCCAGATTCTTTAAATGACCTGTACAAGGTAACACAGCTCAATAATAAGAAATCAAGATCTAGGAGTTGGTCTTTTAATACCCACATAGATTTTTTTATACCCTTTTTTTATTAATTGTATAATTATAACTTTTTTTTGACAGTACATATGCATGGGTAATTTTTTACTACATTATCCCTTGCACTCACTTCTGTTCCGAATTTTCCCCTCCTTCCCTCCACTCCCTCCCCTAGATGGCAGGAAGTCCCATACATGTTAAATATATTATAGTATATCCTAGATACAATATATGAGTGCAGAAATAAATTTCTGGTTACACAGGAAGAATTGGATTCAGAAAGTAAAAATAACCTGGGAAGAAAAACAAATGAAAACAGTTTACACTCATTTCCCAGTGTTCCTTCTCTGGGTGTAGCTGATTCTGTCCATCATTGATCGATTGGAACTGAATTAGATCTTCTTTTTGTTGAAGATTTCCACTTCCATCAGAATATATCCTCATACAGTATTGTTGTTGAAGTGTGTAATGATCTCCTGGTTCTGCTCATTTTACTCAGCATCAGTTCATGTAAGTCTCTCCAAGCCTCTCTGTATTCCTCCTGCTGGTCATTTCTTATAGAACAATAATATTATACATTCATATACCATAATTTACCCAACCATTCTCCAATTGATGGGCATCCACTTAGTTTCCAGCTTTTAGCCACTACAAAAAGCACTGCCACAAACGTTTTGGCACATACAGGTCCCTTTCCCTTCTTTAACATTTCTTTGGGATATACGTCCAGTAGTAGCACTGCTGGATCAAAGGGTATACACAGTTTGATAATTTTGGGGGCATAATTCCAGATTACTCTCCAGAAGGTTGGATTCTTTCACAACTCCACCAACAATGTATCAGTGTCCCAGTTTTCCCACAGCCCCTCCAACATTCATTATTATTTTTTCCTGTCATCTTAGCCAATCTGATAGGTGTGTAGTGGTATCTCAGAGTTGTCTTAATTTGCATTTCTCTGATCAATAGTGATTTGGAACACTTTCATATGAGTGGAAATAGTTTCAATTTCATCATCTGAAAATTGTCTGTTCATATCCTTTGACCATTTATCAATTGGAGAATGACTTGATTTCTTAAATATTTTTTCTTCTACTGCACCAATTCTATCCAAGTCTAACAAGTATGTGAGAACAAAGAGTGGATTTGTAGTCTCAATGCCTTGGTTTCAGGACTAACTCTTGGTATATTTTGACCAGAAATGAATCACTTAATCAATCTGTGCTGCAATTTCTCCATTTGTTGAATAAATAGCTTAGATTAGAATTCCAGAATTCTCTATATCATAGGATTTTTATGAATTACAAAATATTAATCTTTGAAGGAATCTTAAAACTATAGACCATAAATGGTCAAGAAGGGGCTGTACTTATAAAACACAGAACTTAGATTACATGATTAAGAGTTTCCTGGTGTACTATAGACCAAAATTTACAGTTGCTCTATCCTCATTTTACAAATGAAGATGATGAGGCACCAAGGAAAAATATCACTTTAGCATAATGACAGCTAAATGCTATAGTAGATAGATTACCAGATCTGAAGTCAAGAAGATTTAAGTTCAGATCTGATATCAGACAGTTTCTAGCTATAATGACCCTGTGCAAATCATCTGACCCTTGCCTCTCTCAGTTTTCTTATCTGAAAGCTGGGCATACTAGTAATATCTGCTTCTCATGTGATTGTGAGGATAAAATGAGATAACATGCATAAGTGCTTTAAATGTAAATATAAATTCCACACTGTTAGCTGAGACCTAAACCTAAGTCTTCTTGACCATTGGTCCAGTGCTCTTTCCACTTGATTGTTAAATGACTTGCTCAAAATGTCACATTGAGTTAGCGGCAGAACTAGGACAAGAAACTGGGTCCTTGATTCACAGTCCACTGTTCTTTTCATTATGCCCTGTTACCCCTGCAATGAAGAATGTCATTCTCTCCTTGGTGTCTTGCTCTATACAGCATAATGCTGACAGTCATGCCCTTGAGAGCCCATTCAATATTCAAAAAAGCACAAATTATTTGAATGCCAGCCACTGTTTTCCAATTAAAATTAAACTATTTGTAATCCATGCATATTTATATTCTCACTCCCTCTTTCACTGCTTAGTCCTATGCATGAGGGTTGCAATGGGGAAAATGTATATTGTGGTCATAACCGATACTAGAGAAAGAAGGGGAGGGGATGTAAAAAAGCAAGAGATGTGTTCTCTATTAGACTGTCAGTTAATTTAAAGTTTAAAAATGGATTGTCACAAGCTTAAGGTGGCAGGCTTAATAACATGACATTCTTTCTCTCTCTCTCTCTTCCCAACTCGTCTGCTCCACTTGGATTGTACCTGTTGCCGAATGATATGATTAACATTGTGTGCACCCTCTGGCATTATTTAAAAAAGTGAATCCCTAATCCCTACTTAATTTTATGAACTGTCAAAATGATTCTAAATATCTCCTCTGTTTGCATTTTCACCTCAGGACAGGAGTCCAGAGGTACAGTTTGGTTGTACAACAGTGGACTTTAAGCAATTTTCATCTTCTAATGCTTGTAGGGGGAATGGTTGAATTTGTAATAATCACCAGATTATCTCTAAAGATCTGCAGTTGTACATGCAAAATGATTCTGCAGAAAAATGTGCAAAGAAAAATAAGGTAGAAAAATAATTGATTACAATCAAGAGATCATTATGGTATCTAACCCTCAATGGAAACATACACACGTACACACACACACACACACACACACACACACACACACAGAAGAGCATACACACACTTATATAGAAATACACATTCCAAGACAAATTTCTTAAAAGATGATTGTGAAATATGGGATAAATTCTAGAAATCCAGTGAACCACCTGCCACTGTAGGTAATTCAGTATGTAGAGTCCAATTCAGGAAAGCATCTTTCTCATAGAACGTGTCTGGGAAACTCAGCAGGTCCAGCTCAAAGGAAAACAAAAGAAAATCACAGCCACAAATGTACTGGTCTCCTTTGGGGAGAGTTAATGCTTAATCAAAACCTCAGAATTGGAAATGACCTTAGAGGGCATCTAATCCAGCCCAAATTGAGATCATCTTTATAGCTTCCCCCAAAGTGGTCATCCAGACTTCAGCTGAAGAACTCTCTTGAGGGGGAAAATCACTACCTCCCTAGGCAGCCCATTCCACTTTTGGACAGCTCTAATTGTAAGAAAATTTTTTCCTTACGTAGAGTTTAAATCTGCCTTTCTGCAGTTTCACCCATCACTCCTAGTTCTGCCCTCTGGGGCCAAGTTGAACAAGTCTAATCCCTAATAAGAGTTGAAGGAGTGTTGGAAACAGGTAAAGCTTTGGAGAGAAACTTGGGCAGCTGTCCTAAGCATTTTGTGTTGGGAACAAACACAGAGGAATTGTGTATTCACAGAGATAACTAGAACCTCTTTGTTTTAACTACCCACTCTAGACACCCAAATTTAAAAAAAAAAAAAAAAAGAAAGAAAGAATTTGGCAGGAGCCAACTGTGATTTTTTTTTTTTCTCCATTTATAGGTGAGCAACTTGTCTTATTTGGGACAACTGTCCTTGTCTTCATTTTTCTTCCTCACTATTTCCCCATAATTGCTATCATAAAGCACACTGTCAAAGTTGGAAGAAGAGACTTCGAGGGATAGATAGATAGCGATTGAGAGACTGATATAGATACAGATATCTATTTCTATATCTGGATAGAAAAATATCTCTCTCTTTGTCTCTCTGTCTCTGCCTTTTTCCCACTCCTCTTTGTCTTTCTGATCTGTCTCTTTCTGTGTCCCTCTTTCTGTCTCTCGTCTGTCTCTGTCTCTCTCATCTCTCTTTTCTGTCTTTGTTTCTCTGTCTTTCTATATATCTATCTATACACACAAATATATATATAATATGAATATCCTTTTATTTTATATTATACTATTATGTATAAATGCTATTATAATAATATAACATATTACATATATGTATATACATACACATATATATATATACATATATATATATAAACATGTTGATAGATATGTGTGTGTGTATATAAATATGTGGACATACAGAGATGTCTCCCAGAAGTTAGAGCTGGAAGAGGATTTGCATCAGAGAGAGTAGATAACTAGAACTTAAGAAATTTTAAAATAATTGCAAAAAGTTTGTAAGAGTTAAAAAGGGGCCTTAAAACTGCTTTCAGGCTGCCAAACCCCCAACTTTTAAAATGTAATCCAAATACATGCCATCTCCACTAAAAAGTTTTCCTTGAGCCTTTGTGGTGGTAATGATCTTTTCTTTTAGACTTTACATAGCACTCTGACCTATATCTCTTTAATGTACTATGGTAAGAAATGCAATACTTAATATTATTATTATCTGCTTATATTATTCCTTTGCCAAACCTTCAATAAATTATCTTCTAAGCAAAAAGTAGATGATACAAAAGTCAGAGTGTTGTATCTGCAATCAGGAAAATTTATCTTCCTGAATTCAAATCCAGCTTCTGAAATTTATCATCTCTGGGCAAGTGATTTAACCTTCCTCAGTCTGTTTCCTTGTTTGTACAATGGAAATAATAATAGCACCTATTTTTCAGAGTTATTATGAAGATTAAATAAGATTTATAAAGCATTTTGCAAATTTTATAGTGCTATATAAATTTTAGCTATTTTAAGGGTATGAACTCTTAAATAAATTGTGTATATTTCATAGCATATAATACAGACTTTTTGCAATTATAGATGCTCAATATGTTGCTGATGAATGAACAAATAGATTAACCTTACTGACATTCAAGAGAGGGTTGCATGGATGAGTCACCTAAACTTAGACTAGAATGAGGGGAAAATTTCTGTCACAAATCTAAGAATGACAGGGCTAGAAGAACTCTTAGAATCACTAGGTTGAAAGTAAAAGAAAATATTGAGATCTTCTGATTCAAATGTACATTTTACAAGTTTGGAAGTGGAAGCTCAGCAAAAATAAATAAATCTTTCTGGGTAAAACAACCGGTATTAGCCACAATTGCTATTAAGATTTCTATTTAGGTTTCTAGGATTTTAAAAATACTATTGGCCATATTTTTATAGAGCATGTAACATTATTTATTTTATGATGGTGATATATCCTATATTTTGTGACACTTTTGTGATTAAACTGAAAAACTGCACACACTTGTCAGCATTGTTGTTAGAGCAATACATTCTAATACTCAATTAATAATTGTGTTCCAAAGACATCGTAATATCTCACATTTGTCTATAACTTTACAACTTTCAAGAAGTTTGTAATTCTATTGGCTTTACAAGTTTGCAAAGCATTTTGATCATGATAATCCTGTGAGATAGCATAAATGTTATTGTCCCCATTTTAGAGTTAGGGAGTCTGAAACAAAGAGAAAGTAAGAGAGAAGTTGATGGTTACAATACCACTAGTATATGTAAGAGATAAGACCAAAAAGACCCAGAACATCTAATTCTCTGGAAACTGTAAATTGGTATTTATTAATTGTTAATAACAGTAGCAATCATAGCAGCATACATTTTTCAAGTTTCTCTAATTATTACTTTTCTGTTATGAAATAGTATAAAAAAAGGCTTCAGAGAGAACTAGATAAGGGGTGTAAACTCATACCAGCTAAATTAAGCAAAGTAAAACAAAAGCATTTAAAGTACATTGGAAGGAAACTTTACTACATCTAAACACTCCCAATCCTTTTCATTCTTTTGATTTTTCTGATGTTGCCAGTTCTCCAAGATAATTATTAATTTACTTATTTATTGCTGGGGCAATTGGGGTTAAGTGACTTGCCCAGGGTCACACAGCTAGAAAGTGTTAAGTGTCTGAGGCAGATTTGAACTCAGATCCTCCTGACTTCAGGGCTGGTGCTCTATCCACTGCACTCCGTAGGTGCCTCTGGAGAATTTGTTTTTGGTAGGAGAGAGAAATTGCATTCATTGAACCTTCAGAATGAAAGCAGAACTTTCAAATGAAGTCCATGATTCCAATAAGTTGGTAGAAAAATTGCTTTCTATGTAATATGGTCCTAAATGCCCTCATAGGAAATGCCATCATTTGTACCATCCTTAGACTTCTTTTTGTTTTACATCCTTACCAGAGTCTTAACTGATAATAAATATTAAAGAAAATAATAAATATTTTCTAAAATACTTTGACTAATTTAGAATCAAATATATATATATATATATATTTCATATATATATACACACACAAATATACACACACACACACACACACACACACACACATATATATATATAAATAAATATATATATTAACACGTTTATGCTTTCACAACCTGGCAAATACTGACAACTTCCACGTACTGTAATCTCAAACAATTTTCTGGATGTGATGATCTTTTGATTACAATTCTTTTCATGATGAAATAATTTGGAATAGTCTTTCATATGACTGTGAATAGTTTGCCATTATCTTAATCATTTTTTTTCTTTTATGGGGGGAAAATTTTCTTGCCATCCATCTATTAGGAAATTGGTATAGGCATACACACAAGTATATATATATATATATATATATATATATATATATATATATATATACAATGTCTGAATATAAGTATATATGTACATATCTTTATATATAAACAAATATAAATACATTCACATATATAAATATACATACACATATAGGGAATATATTCTTTATAAATGCATATGTGTGTGTGTATATATATATATATATATATATATATATATATATATATATATATATATATATATATATGTTACCCATGTCTAGAAATCTTTTCCTCCTGAATTCACTGTCTTCCTTCAAAACTTAACTAAAATTTTACCTCCTGAAAGAAGACTCTCCAAGTCCTCTTTAATACTAGTTTATTCCTTTAAAGATTATTTTCAATTTATTTTGTCTATAATATGTTGGTATAAAGAAATACTAAAAAGCAGAAAGGGACCTGTATATGCCAAAATGTTTGTGGCAGCTCTTTTTGTTGTAGCTAGAAACTGGAAGATGAATGGATGTCCATCAATTGGAGAATGGTTGGGTAAATTATGGTATATGAAGGTTATGGAATATTATTGCTCTGTAAGAAATGACCAGCAGGAGGAATACAGAGAGGCTTGGAGAGACTTACATCAACTGATGCTGAGTGAAAAGAACAGAACCAGAAGATCACTGTACACTTCAATACTGTATGAGGATGTATTCTGATGGAAGTGGATATCTTCAACATAAAGAAGATCCAACTCACTTCCAGTTGATCAATGATGGACAGAAATAACTACACCCAGAGAAGGAACACTGGGAAGTGAATGTAAATTGTTAGCACTACTGTCTATCTACCCAGGTTACTTATACCTTCGGAATCTAATACTTAACGTGCAACAAGAAAATGGTATTTATACAGATATATTGTATCTAGGTTATATTGTAACACATGCAAAATGTATGGGATTGCCTGTCATGGGGGGGGGGAGGGAGTGGAGGGAGGGGGGGATAATTTGGAAAAATGAATAAAAGGGATTATATTATAAAAAAAATTACTCATGTATATATACTGTGGGAAAAAATTCTAAATAAAGAAAAAGAAAAGAAAAAAATATGTTGGTATATACTTATTATGTTGTGTCCTCCCATTATTATGAACTTATTGAGAGCAGAGACCTTTTTTTGGCTTTTATTTTTATATCCAGTGCTTAGGAAAGTCTCTGAAACATAGCAGGAAATTAATAAATGGTTATTGACCTAACTCTAAAATTTTATTTTATTTAAAAATTAATTTTGTATTTTGCATTTATTTTGTACATGCATAAAAAAAGATTTCCTTTAGTAGGAGCAGGAGATCATTGTATACTTCAACAATAATACTATATGATGATCAATTCTGATGGATGTGGCCATTTTCAACAATGAGATGAATCAAATCAGTTCCAATAGAGCAGTAATGAACTTTGAACCAGCTACACCCAGCAAAAGAACTCTGGGAGATGACTATGAACCACTACATAGAAATCCCAATCCCAAGTTTGTCCGCCTGCATTTTGGATTTCTTTAACAGGCTAATTGTACAGTATTTCAAAGTCCGATTCTTTTTGGACAGCAAAACAACTGTGTGGTCATGTTTACATATATTGTATTTAATTTATACTTTAACATATTGAACATGTATTGGTCAACCTGCCATCTGGGCAGATGGGGAGAAGGGGAAAAATTAGAACAAAAGGTTTGGCAATTGTCAATGTTATAAAATTACCCATGCATATATCTGGTAAATAAAAATATTAATAAAAAATAAAACAATATTTCCTTATGAATCATTTTGGGAGAGGAAAATCAGAACAGAAGGGAAAAACCATGAGAAAAAAAAATAAAATGGAAGAGAAAGAAAAAAATGTAAACATAACTTGTGTTGATAGAATTTTATTGTGTGTCCATATTCCTTAGTGAAATTGGTCTGTAGTTTTCTTAGTCTACTTTGTCTTTTGTGATTTATTTAATAAATCCATATTTGACTTTAAAAAGTCTTACAGAATGCTTTCTATCCTATTTTGAGAATAATTTGTATAACATAAGTATGGAATCCAATTGCAAGTCAATCTAATCTAGGATTTTTCCTCTTTTTGTTAGTTCCCTTATAACTTCTTAAATTTTATTTTTTGTTATTGCATATTTTAATATTTCTATTTTAGGTTGGAAGACATTTTATTTTGTTTTATGCTCTTTATTTCTCTTCATTTCTAGTCTATTCTACAGTCTCTTCTCAATAGGCTTTAAATATTTCTTCTTTATTTGCTCTTGATCCCTCATGAGGTTATTGTTTCTATAGTACCTAATTTAAACGGTTTCCTCTTCTATATTATGATACTTTCACACTTACTTTTTCCTCCCTATATTCTGCTATACATCATTATTAAAAATATACAGTCATGAAAAGAAGCAATATTGAATGGAAAATGTTAGGTAGGATTATAAGACTATTCCTACTCTGATCATGATAATTCATAATTTTCTACCATTCTCTCACTGTATGGAACTACCATTTGCTCACTATAATCACTCATGACTAGACTAGGTTATACCATCTCTAATTATACATTCTTCCTATTCTACATTGTATATTTACCTTAACACTCTGGTTGCTGGCTGCATCATGTTTCCTCATTCTTATGACCAAATGTAGTGCTGGCGAGATTGCTTCTTACTTTGCATATTTTACACCCATACTTCTATGAAACTCATTTTAATGCTCACATCTCTTATTATAGATAATTTTATCTTTCCTGGGCCACAATAATATTTTCAATGATCACTGTGGAGTTAAGGATTGTTTTTGATTTAGGGATCATAGTCCATTTTCCTTAATCATATGACAGTTGTTCATTACAATTTTTGAAGTTTTCCTCATTTTTTTTCCTTCTGTCTTTATGATCCTCTCTATTGTTTTACCATTTTATAATCCAGGAAGATATATTTATGCTTTTTCTCTTAATGTTTTGGCCTTCCATTACTTCTCTTTTATGTTCAGGCACATGTTTCTGTTTTCTCTTTGTATTCTTAGATATCTCACCCTTATACTACTATATAGTTCACTATGGACTGGGTATTCTCAGGTTTGCCTATTATCTGGAGTAAACTACTGTAGGGAAAGGACTGATTCTGTTCGGATTTCTAATGTTCTTTTCCCCAACCAGAGAAACTTCCTGTTCTAGAAAACTTTAGTTCTGTTTTTTTCCCTTTCCTTCACAGGGCTGGGCAAAACTGACTATAAAGATATAGGATTCTGGCTATCAGTGTAATTAGAAACTGAGTGACTATGGACCCCCCCAGTGACAGACTCTTAACACAAATATGTAAGATTACATGAACAGACTATACCTGGTATATTGCATGAGTTGGGGAAGAAGAAGTTATGGAGTGAAAGCTCTGTTTGTTTTTTTCCAATGTTTTATCCATGAAGGTTTTGGTTTGGTTATTTTTAAAAGTATTTTGTTTTTATACATTATTGATTCATCTTTATTTGTTCTATATCTGGTAGATAATTTAGGGATTTAGGTTGAAGATATTTGTAGAGAACAATATCTCTTACATCTTTTGCTAATAATAGTGATGATATGTAATAGTATATAGCAAATGATAACAAAATAAATGTTTAAGGAATGGATTACATTATATGATGAATTATATTATATTTTATAAAATGCTTTGATCAGAAAAGATAATAGAAATATTATTGGACCCATTTTATTGATGAAGAAACCGAGAATAGGAGAGGCAAAGTAATTTGCTTATGATTCCTTCTCTAGTTATTGTCAGAGCCAGAGGTACTCTTAAGTTTAATCATCATAGAATGTTTGAGTTAGGAGGTATCCTAAATACTAAGTTACAGAGTCAATAGAACTGAAAGGAAACAGAGAGATTATCAACTCTAACTCAATCATTTTACAAGTGAAGAAAATAAAGTTCAGAGAGGGAAAATGTCTTATCTAAAGATTCACAGAACTCTAGGTAGTGATGGAATTGGGTCTCTACATCCCAAGTCCAGTGGCTTTGTTATACTACCACACTACACTGTCTTTGATGTGTAGTAAAGAAAATTGCATCATATCATTCTAACAAAGATGTCATACCTACCCAATCAATAGATTCACATTTGATTCTATTTTATATTTTATATAACTTGTGTGAACATGAGACATTAATCATAAAATATTGAGAAATGAAACTGAGACACCATGCGACATATATATTCCATTGGTCCAGTGTTAAGTAAAATAACTCAGAAAATGAGTTAACATTCATATCCTATATTATTTTGTTAACAGGTTAGTGCTAGACCAATTCACAAATCCAAGGTTTTATAAATTATTAATCTAAGAGTTAAAAAGTCAATCCAATCTGGTTAGATACAGTAGTTTTTGTGGTTTCCAAACTTTTAAATAATGAATGGTTTCATCACTTCCCCAGTGGATGTCAAGCCAGGAAAATGTCTAGAATCAAAATCCCACTGGGTAATGAAGGCAATTGTGTCAAAAAGTAGTAATTTTTAATAATAGCAACTCCGACTTATTGTATCATCTGTCCCACTCTCTGGAGAGATCGTTTCAGAATTGAAAGGAGAAGTTTCTTGGGTAAAAGACTTTATGGGATCAAATACTGTCAGTAAAGCAGATACAACACAAGAGTATATACAGAGAAAATGCAACTGAATCTATTCTTGCATTCCAGTGTTGCATAAATGCATTCATATAGTCTTCATTGTTCTATAGGCTAAACATCCCCCACCCCAATTATTTCTAAGTATGGAAGACATAAATGAAATTATCTGATGAGCATCTAAAAATTATTGGAGAGCTATAGAGGCTTAGATATAAGATGTGACTAGGCTAACAGGAAGAATCGTTTGGTCATTTTTCCCCTAACAATGTAACTTTGATGACTGTTTGCAAGTATCTAATGTCTACTGAGAGTAATGAGAGAAGGAATCTAGTGGGATGGGAATAACCAGCAGTATTTGAAGACTAAAAACACATAAGAGAAGTGTGGACTTTGTGGGAAAATTTGATTGTGAGAATAAAAGTAAGCTAAGGCAATATAAAGAGTGGCCTAGCTGAAGTGGACAAAAGAAACTTAATAGGACAGAATCTGATGTAGGATAGAAATGTGAAATTTGTAATGAGACAACCAGAATTTGGATCACAGCTTAACCAGTATTTATGTAGCCATATGAGCTTCATAAAGCCACTCAATACCTTTGAGTTTTGTTTTTCTCATCTAAAATTCTTTCTAAATTATTTTCTAGCTCTAACATTCTTGTCAAGGATTCTAGAGGTGCTTTGATGCAGGACATTAAATCTGGACAGGAATTAGTGGGGTTCCTCCTAGGGTAGTGTTTTGGTCAGTCTTTCCTTTATAACAGATTGGAAGAGAAAGTGGTATCTACAGACTATAAGAAATAAAGCTTGACTACTTCATAGTCAAATTTTAGAATCTCCATTTAAATAGATAATCAATGAATGACCTTTTAGAAAAAGAAGTGGTAATCACAAAGCATCAGCATGTTTTCTCAAAAGATTTGGGTTCAAAAATCTAGGTTTTTCAGCTTTCTATTTATGAGACTTTAGGGAAGTGACATGCTTCAATCTCCTCCCTGGAAAATGAAGTTCAATTAAATCGATAATCTCTGTGATCTTTGACATAACACTATTTGTAAGTCCTTTCATTGTTCAAGAAAAACATCTCATGGATTGAAACTTTCTCCTATGTGAATAGATCACTTTAGTTTGTTCTCATTTTTCCGTTCTGGCAGAGTTATGGATTGATAGATTAGGGGAATTCCTCTTATTTCAATTTTAGCCAAGTACTTTTTGAAGTTTTGCATGATATTCTTGTGGAAAAGATGGAGAGAAATGGCCTTGATGATAGATTTATTTAGTAATAGTTGAATCACAGTCTGCTTCTTGACAAATCTAAATCTTAGTTTATGCCCCAGAAACACAAAATTAAAAGTAATCTTTGTTTGCAAAAATTTCACAGTCATCTCAGGTCTCAGAGCAGCTCTTCAATACTTCCCTGGAACATAGTTTCTACCTGTAAGATTTCAGACTCTCATTCATTTATTTCTTCTTACGTGAGGACCATGTTGCTTGTGAGTATTTTTGTAATAAATTGTGTGTTAAATTGCCATTGATAAATCAAATTTCTATAGGACTAAAAGCTTTACAAAGCATTTCTCTCACCTTGAAAAAGCTAATAAGTATAATTACTCTCATTTGTCTGATAAGAAAATTGAGGTTCGTTAGTATGCCCAAAATAATATAGCTAGGAAGCATCAGAGCTAAGATCAGAACATCCTTTGCCCTTCAGCATACTGCCTTTTAAACTAACTTCAATTTTTTAAAGCCCCAATATTATGTCCCAGTTGATGATTTAGTATAAAGATGACGTGGGCACTCTATCAAAAGGATCTCCCTCCACATTTTTAATAGACCTTTTCCTCAGCTTTCTATGGGAACTGATTTTATTTGACCTTTTGACAGAATTATTTATATACATTCAACTCCTCCCCTTTAGATAGTACAGTCCTTGGGAATCGGTTCATAGCTCCCTTGTTTTCACAGCTTTTAGCACAGGATCTTATACCAGGTTGTGCTGAATTCATAGGCACTATCTTATAATAGCTTATGAGGGATACACAGGCACTGAAGAAATATTGAACTGAGTTAAGTTGAAACAGGAGATGACAAAAATAGAGCTTTAAGTTCTATTTCTCATTCCATTCTCCTTATGCTCTATGACTTTGAATACTTTGACATATTATAGAAATATTCCCTATATCATTTCTCTGTTAATCACCAGTCCTAGGTCTGGAAGTATTACTGCCTTGAATTTCCTTCTTTGGGCCTCCCTGATGTTCATGACCTTTCTCATAGATCTTCACTTCATTTTACACTTTTATAAATGCCACAGAATAGTGGTTCACAAACTGTGGTTTCCTCTTAAGGGGTGGGACTTGAATTCAAAATTATTTTCTTTTTTTTATTATTATAAATTTTAATTGACAGAACATTTGCATGGGTAATTGTTTACTACATTATCCCTTGCACTCACTTCTGTTCCAACTTTTTCCTTCCCTCCCTCCACCCTTACCCCTAGATGGCAGGCAGTCTTATATATGCTAAACATGTTAAAATATATCCTAGATACAATATATGTGTGCAGATCCATACAGTTCTCTTGTTGCACAAGAAGAATTGGATTCAGAAAGTAAAAATTACCTGGGAAGAAAAACAAAAATGCAAGTAGTTAACATTCATTTCTCAGTGTTCCTTCTCTGGGTGTAGCTAATTTTGTACATCATTGATCAATTGGAACGGAGTTAGATCTTCTCTTTATCGAAGATATCCACTTCCATCAGAATACGTCCTCATACAGTATTATTGTTGAAGTGTATAATGATCTCCTGGTTCTACTCATCTCACTCAGCATCAGTTCGTGTAAGTCTCTCCAAGCCTCTCTGTATTCATCCTGCTGGTCATTTCTTACAGAACAATAATATTCCATAACATTCATATACCACAATTTGCCCAACCATTCTCCAATTGATGGACATCCGTTCATTTTCCAGTTTCTAGCCACTACAAAAAGAGCTGCCACAAACATTTTGGCACATACAGGTCCCTTTCCCTCCTTTAAGATCTCTTTGGGATATAAGCCCAGTAGAAATACTGCTGGGTCAAAGGTATGCCAAGTTTGATAACTTTTTGAGCATAGTTCCAAATTGCTCTCCAGAACGGTTGGATTCATTCACAGTTCCACCAACAATGTATCAGTGTCCCAGTTTTCCCGCATCCCCTCCAAAATTCATCATTATTTTTTTCTGTCATCTTAGCCAATCTGACAGGTGTATAGTGGTAACTCAGAGGTGTCTTAATTTGCATTTCTCTGATCAGTAGTGATTTGGAACACCCTTTCATATGAGCAGAAATAGTTTAAATTACTTCATCTGAAAATTGTCTGTTCATATCCTTTGACCATTTGTCAATTGAAGAATGGCTTGATTTCTTATAAATTTGAGTCAATTTTCTATATAATTTGGAAATGAGGCCTTTATCAGAACATTTAATTGTAAAAATGTTTTCCCAGTTTATTGCTTCCCTTCTAATTTTTTTTGCATTAGTTTTGTTTGTACAAAGGCTTTTAAATTTGATATAATCAAAAATTTCTATTTTGTGATCAATAATGATCTCTAGTTCTTCTTTGGTCACAAATTCCTTCCTCTTCCACAAGTCTGAGAGGTAAACTATGCTATGTTCCTCTAATTTATTTATAATCTTATTCTTTATGCCTAAATCATGGACCCATTTTGGTCTTATCTTGGTGTATGGCATTTCTGCCAAAGTATTTTCAAAAGAATACAAAGATAGTATGCCAAATATGTTAAATATCAATAGTTATAACTCAAATATACAAAATGATTTTGAGGTCTGCACTAATTTTTAAGAATATAAAGGTGTCCTGAAACCAAAAAGTTTGAGAGCTGCTTCAAAAGAACATTATAGCTGCTCTCAGAGCCAGGAAAAATGTCATTAGTATGACAAGCATTTTTAAGTGCCTGCAATGTAACAGACCTGTTTTCTTGTAGCTTACAATTTAATGAAGTAGCTTAGGTTCAAGTTGTTTCTCTAATATTTATTTACTATAAGTCTGGGCAAGGTGTTAAACTTCTTAGGGTCTTAGAAAACTCTCTGAGAGTATTAATTGCAAAGAATTGCAAAGCAGGTGTTGACCTGCCTTGGTAGAATTAGATCTCTGATCTGGAATAAAATCATATCGATAAAATCATTGACTGAATCCTCGATGCTATAAAAAGGTTAAAAATTATTCTTACACATTATGTAATGATTTCATGTAACTATTTGCTTTTAAGTCTCCTCCCCCTCCTGAACTGTAAATACCACAAAGGCAGAAACTCTAAATTATCTAAGTTTTCTATGACCCTGAATTATGCTTTGTAGGCACTTGACAAATGGTGGTTGAATTGAATTAAGCATGCAGAAGCCTGGATCTATTGTTTATGCTGATCATTTTGCATTAAAATATATTATGACAATGAGTTCAGATGACAATTGTCATCAAGAAAGGCTCCTGTGTGATATTTCTGGGGCTATAATGGAGACCCAAATACAATTTCTCTTACATTGTGTTTCAAACTAATTTTTACTCAGTCAACAAACATGTGGACTGGATGATGTCGAGAGTCCTTGTCACATTTAGATCCTAGAATTATGAGCCTATGTATTAAGAACTTGTCCTGGCACTTGCATTGATTTGTTCCCATATTGATGTATGCTGGTGCATAGAAGGGACTAGACAAGTGAATTGAAAACTGGAATGTGGTAACTCATCTGAGACACAGGGAAGGACCCACAGCAATCTTTGTAATAAATTCAGTTCAACAAATATGTACAGAATAATGCTATGTGAAAGGGACATTATGCAGGGCTGGGGATAGGGAAAGAAAGTCTTTGGGGCCAGGATAAGGGAGTGAGAATGGAAGGAGATATAGAGCAAAGAAAGATATGATATGGTTCTTGTCCCCAAAAAGCTTATAATCTAAAAAATAGAATCATGATCATATATAGTCATTACTAGAATGATTAATAATGATTCACATTTATTGAATGTTTTCTAGTTTCCTTTATTTGCATGATGTCATCTGATAAGATAGGACAGGTATTATCTCCATTTTATAGATGAAGAAACTGTTTTTCATTCTCCCTCCTCTTTATCCTGTCTATTCTCTGTCTCTCTCTTAGTCTCTCTCTGTCTTTTTGCTTCTTTCTGTCCCTCTCTCTTTTTCTAGTTTATTTTTTATTATTTTTTTAAATTAAAGTTTATATTTTTAAGACATATACATAGATCATTTTCAACATTCACTTTTGCAAAGCCTTTTGTTTCATTTTTATTTCCTTCCGTTTTCCCCACCCTCACCCCATTCCCAAGATGGCAAGTAATCCGATATGCTAAACATGTCCAATTCTTCTATACATATTTCCACAGTCAACATGGTGCTCACAAAAAATCAGATTAAAAAAGAAAAAAATGAGAAAGAAAACAAAATGCAAGAAACAATTTTGAAAAGGTGAAAATACTATATTGTGATCCACATTCATTTCCCACAGCCCTCTCTTTCTCTGGGTCCAGATGGCTCTTTTTATCACATGACCATTGGAACTGGCCTGAATCACCTTGCTATTGAAGTGTCTTTCTCTTTCTATTCAATTTTCTGTCTCCCTTTGTCTCTCTATCTGTCTGTCTTTCTGACTATCTCTGTCTGTTTCCCTTTCCTTTTCTCCTCTTGCCCATTTTCTCTCCTTCACTGTCTGTCTTTTTAAATTCTTTTTTAAACTCTTTCTTCTGTTCCCTTCCATTTTCCCTCGCCCCCTTCCCCTCCTCTTTTCCTTCTCTCTGACTCTCTTTCTGTGTCTCTGTCTCTGTCTCTGTTTTTCTCTCTGGTCCTCTCTAACTTCTCTTCTCTCACTTATTTTCTCCTCTTCTCTTTTTCTTTTAAACTTTCTTCTCTGTTCTTCTTTCCCTTCTTTCCCCTCTTCTTCACCTCTCCTTTCCTCTCATAATTGCTATTCTTCTTCCCCCTCATTTCAACCTTCTTCTCTTTCTCTCCATTTCTCATGTTATCCCTCTCTCCCCCTTGCTTTTTCTTCCCTATAAGTAACTTTGCTCCCCTCATGTGTCAACTCTCACACATCTCTTTCTATTTCCATCTGCTGCCTTCACTCTTGTTACCCTGGACACCTGTGTGCAGGGAGCCTGTCTCATTCTCCCCCCCTCCCCTTCCTTTTTTTGCCCTCCCTTCCCCTCTCCTCCCCTGTAGGGTGGGTCTCAGACCGCAGGGGTTGCAAGTCTGGTCTCAGAGCACCACTTTCTCAGTGTGGCACTTCCTCTCACACACTGCCTTCGCATGTTGTTTATCTCTCGGAAGGATTGTAACTATAGATAGCATCGGTGGAACTGTATCTGTCTGGGAGCAGATGTCTACCTCCACAGCATCATCTTAATTGCCCTGCTGTGGCCCACCTACCATAAGTCTTCTTCTGCTGATCTCCCCCCCTTCCTCTTTCTACCCCTCCTTCAATTTTGCAGATGATTAGTTGAAAAACAGCAGGGTTGAGCTTGTAGGCATAGCTTCATATGGGAGCATTTAAATCTGTAAGAGAAGAGATTTGTTTTCAGTCCCTAGCCAACTGGACAATGCATGCAGAGGTTTCCAGGACTGGCCCAGGGATCAGAATTTGGCAATGAATTAAAAGGACACCACAGGGAGGAGATAGGGGATGAGTTGTAACTGATAACCAACATAGATATGAAATTGTGAATATTTAGTACAGCAAAAGAGCAGACAAACGAATCAGTGTGATTAATTAAAGTATCCTAAGCAGGCAGGTGCGCCGGGAGATCATTTCTGTCTTCAGTGTATTGGAAAGAGGAATGGATCTAATAGGATGAGATGAGCCCAGATCCTGACTGGTACTTGCTTTCTGGGTAACCTTTGGAAAGGCATTGACCTCTCTAGACTTGAGTGTCCTCCTGTGAAAAATAAGGAATTTGTCTTAAAATCATCTTTAAGACCTTTTCCATTTATGAAGTCCCATTTTTAAAGATTTTTTTTTTTTTGCTATGAAATTTCTTTGTTAGGAGATCTGTTCCCTCCTTTCCCATATCTTTAAAACTTAGGAGGAGGACATATGCACATACATACACATACATATACACATACATACATATGTGTGCATATACATATTTATACTTATTTAACATAATATAATATCTTACACCTGTGTAATGTTTTGTGATTTACAAAAACATCCATTGTATCACTACATCTTTACCACTGTCTTATGATATAGTAAGGACAGACATCATCATTCCCATTTTACAAAAGGACATCCTGAGATCCAGAGAAAAGAAATGATTTATTTAAGGTCATTAAGAGCTATTTGGAGGCAGAGACAATATTAGAATATAAGTCTTCTGGTTCTGAATAGGATTCTTTTTCTAGTAACTTATGTTATCTTAATAATTATGATCTTAACAATAAAGTTAAAAACTTAACATTTTTACTTATCTTTTTGTTCATACTTCTTTAATAGACTTAACAGGCATTATTGTATGTTGTTACAATGAGGTTGGGACATCTTAATTGGTAAGTGATTAGGTAAAATTCTTCTCAACTCTGCATATCTAACCTGCCTTGATCATATTTACCTTTCATCCAAATATCTCATCTAAGATATCAGGACCCACCCAGCATGTGTATCTTGCCATCTGCTCTGCCCCATGACTATTACTTCCTTCCCTCCCCCCATCTTCCTAGCTCATTCTCTTGTTCTAGAAGCAATAAACAAAAATAATTGCTTCTTAAAAGTCTTGACAATCCACTGACCAATGGCTCAACTTAAAATCTCTATAACTTCCCAAATCAGATTGCCCTTCCCTTTATACCATTACCCCATATATCTTATACCCATTTATTAGACTGAAAGTTCCTGGATGGAAAGAACTATAACATTTTTAGATCACAATACCTTGAATAATATTTAATAAAGACTAATTAAGCTCCTAGAAAAGTTTGAATACCTAAAAGAAAGGTAAAATTACTTCTCACATTTTTTGAATCATTTTTTCAGACACATCTAACTCTTTATAACTACATTTTAGGTTTCACAAAGACACTAAAATGGTTTTATTTTCCTTCTTCAGATCATTTTACAGATGAGGAAACTTAGACAAGCAGTTAAGTGATTTGCCCAGGGTCACAAAGTTAGTTAAATGTCTGAGTACAGATTTGTCTTCCTGACTCCAAGTCTGGCAAGTGTCTATTATACCGCCTAACTGTTCTTACGCTTTTCT